>NW_027077470.1:0-204710 GCF_963924675.1 Phocoena phocoena
CTGTTCTCCATATCCTGTCCTACCTTTCTGGATTTTACACTTTTTTCAGATGGCCCTTTTGCCAGGGGGCAGTGAGACTTCATTGTAGTGCAGATTTCATTTACAGGCTTGCTTGGTTGGCCAAAAAGGGCGTATGCGTTTTTTTCCTGAATATATTCAGGAAAAAACGCATACGCCCTTTTTGGCCAAGTGCATCATTGTCGACGTTCTGCCTCTTTTCCTATGCTTTCAGGGCAATTCCAGTCTACCCCCTGCAATCGTTTTCCTGAAATTCTGCCCCGCTTTCAAGTCCCCTTCGCAGGCTTACTTCAATATATTTTTGGAGGAAAGCTGTCATTTATAACTCTGCAGGTTTGTGAATTACAGTGCCCCTGAGCTCCTTTCTTCAACTCGCTTTCTTGTGAGCTGGGCACAAAACCGCAGGATTGCTTCAGGCCCTAATCTGTTTCCAGCAGGGCACACTGAGCCTTTGTTTAATTCCTCTTCCTGGTGGGCAATGAGCGTTACATTTGCCCGTGCAGACACCTACAGCTAGTCTCTCATTGGTTCTCCCTATTCCTGTTCATTTTGCACAGAAATTGCAAGCTGTGCCAAAGAGGAGGTTAAAGCACTGACTCTCCAAGCGGGGAGAGTGTTAGTAAAGCATCTGGAATGGTGAACCCGAGGACCAGGATACGAAAACTGAGATGCATTTTAAATCATTTCCCAATCACATGGTGGACGATACTCTTGGTTTCCCATGCATGTTTTAGCTGGAGGAAGAATCCCTTGAACCTGGAGAGTTGGGACCCATGGAATGGGTACCATGCAGTATGACTTCAAAGGGTCTGCATTTGCTCACCGAAACTCACCAATGCTATCAGCCTGAAGTGTCCAGCCTTATGTCTCAACCAGCTCTGGGTGTAGATGTGTTAAATCCCGGTTGCATCACATGCCCTGAGTGAATTATTTAAGAAGTGCTCTCTATTTCACTGTCTTTATGATTTTTTTTTGAAATTTATTTTGATAATGGGATTTATCGGATTTTCACTGCTGCGTTTATGCCGCTGTACACACGCTTGATTCTCTTACGGAGACATATATATCCATGGGTTTTAAGATTCTTCCTAGTCAGGTATATTCCTAGGCGTTGAATATGTGGTGTTGGGTCCATTTCGTTGAGCAAGGAGTAGGTCTTGTCTATTACATATTTGGCTTATGGAAAGTTATCTGTGCTAATTTCAGTCTCTGGTTTATGAAGCACCCCAACGCACCTTTCCCCATAAGCAAGCACTAGTTGGTTTTCTAAATTTGAGACCCTGTTCTGTTTTGTAATTCAGTTCATGTGTAGTCAAGTTTACATTCCGTGTATTAGTGATATCTTATGATGTTTCTTTTTCTGTGTGACGTAGTTCACGTAGAATCACCGTACCTGCATCCACTCACTATGCCGCTACGGGCCTGATGACACAGATTTCATTGCTGAGTGATATTGCATTGTACGTACGTGCCACAACTTCTTTATCCATATTTTGCTTTCTGGGATATTTACCTGTTACTGTAGACGAGCTTCTTGTGAACACAGCCGTCCCAAATATTGGGGTGGCTGTCTGTTTTTGACTTTAATTTCCGAAAGCTATAGGACCATAAGTGGAAGTGCCATAGACTGTGTTGCTTTGTTTCTTATGTGTTTCAGGAAACACCATACACTTCTCCAGGCTGGCTGCTGGCAATTTACATCCTGCCAATCAGCATAACAAGGCTCCCTGTTCTCCATATCCTGTCCTACCTTTCTGGATTTTACACTTTTTTCAGATGGCCCTCTTGCCCGGGGGGCAGTGAGACTTCATTGTAGTGCAGATTTCCTTTACAGGCTTGCTTGGTTGGCCAAAAAGGGCGTATGCGTTTTTTCCTGAATATATTCAGGAAAAAACGCATACGCCCTTTTTGGCCAAGTGCATCATTGTCGACGTTCTGCCTCTTTTCCTATGCTTTCAGGGCAATTCCAGTCTACCCCCTGCAATCGTTTTCCTGAAATTCTGCCCCGCTTTCAAGTCCCCTTCGCAGGCTTACTTCAATATATTTTTGGAGGAAAGCTGTCATTTATAACTCTGCAGGTTTGTGAATTACAGTGCCCCTGAGCTCCTTATTTCAACTCGCTTTCTTGTGAGCTGGGCACAAAACCGCAGGATTGCTTCAGGCCCTAATCTGTTTCCAGCAGGGCACACTGAGCCTTTGTTTAATTCCTCTTCCTGGTGGGCAATGAGCGTTACATTTGCCCGTGCAGACACCTACAGCTAGTCTCTCATTGGTTCTCCCTATTCCTGTTCATTTTGCACAGAAATTGCAAGCTGTGCCAAAGAGGAGGTTAAAGGCACTGACTC
Source organism: Phocoena phocoena (assembly GCF_963924675.1). Classification (NCBI taxonomy): domain Eukaryota; kingdom Metazoa; phylum Chordata; class Mammalia; order Artiodactyla; family Phocoenidae; genus Phocoena; species Phocoena phocoena. The sequence goes on from NW_027077470.1 coordinate 2,364, forward strand.
TCCAAGCGGGGAGAGTGTTAGTAAAGCATCTGGAATGGTGAACCCGAGGACCAGGATACGAAAACTGAGATGCATTTTAAATCATTTCCCAATCACATGGTGGACGATACTCTTGGTTTCCCATGCATGTTTTAGCTGGAGGAAGAATCCCTTGAACCTGGAGAGTTGGGACCCATGGAATGGGTACCATGCAGTATGACTTCAAAGGGTCTGCATTTGCTCACCGAAACTCACCAATGCTATCAGCCTGAAGTGTCCAGCCTTATGTCTCAACCAGCTCTGGGTGTAGATGTGGTCAATCCCGGTTGCATCACATGCCCTGAGTGAATTATTTAAGAATTGCTCTCTATTTCACTGTCTTTATGATTTTTTTTTGAAATTTATTTTGATAATGGGATTTATCGGATTTTCACTGCTGCGTTTATGCCGCTGTACACACGCTTGATTCTCTTACGGAGACATATATATCCATGGGTTTTAAGATTCTTCCTAGTCAGGTATATTCCTAGGCGTTGAATATGTGGTGTTGGGTCCATTTCGTTGAGCAAGGAGTAGGTCTTGTCTATTACATATTGGGCTTATGGAAAGTTATCTGTGCTAATTTCAGTCTCTGGTTTTATGCAGCACCCCAAGGCACCTTTCCCCATAAGCAAGCACTAGTTGGTTTTCTAAATTTGAGACCCTTTTCTATTTTGTAATTCAGTTCATGTGTAGTCAAGTTTACATTCCGTGTATTCGTGATATGTTATGATGTTTCTTTTTCTGTGTGACGTAGTTCACGTAGAATCACCGTACCTGCATCCACTCACTATGCCGCTATGGGCCTGATGACACAGATTTCATTGCTGAGTGATATTGCATTGTACGTACGTGCCACAAGTTCTTTATCCATTTTTTGCTTTCTGGGATATTTACCTGATACTGTAGACGAGCTTCTTGTGAACACAGCCGTCTCAAATATTGGGGTGGCTGTCTGTTTTTGATTTTAATTTCCGTAAGCTATAGGACCATAAGTGGAAGTGCCATAGGCTGTGTTGCTTTGTTTCTTTCGTGTTTCAGGAAACACCATACACTTCTCCAGGGTGGCTGCTGGCAATTTACATCCTGCCAATCAGCATAACAAGGCTCCCTGTTCTCCATATCCTGTCCTACCTTTCTGGATTTTACACTTTTTTCAGATGGCCCTTTTGCCAGGGGGGCAGTGAGACTTCATTGTAGTGCAGATTTCATTTACAGGCTTGCTTGGTTGGCCAAAAAGGGCGTATGCGTTTTTTCCTGAATATATTCAGGAAAAAACGCATACGCCCTTTTTGGCCAAGTGCATCATTGTCGACGTTCTGCCTCTTTTCCTATGCTTTCAGGGCAATTCCAGTCTACCCCCTGCAATCGTTTTCCTGAAATTCTGCCCCGCTTTCAAGTCCCCTTCGCAGGCTTACTTCAATATATTTTTGGAGGAAAGCTGTCATTTATAACTCTGCAGGTTTGTGAATTACAGTGCCCCTGAGCTCCTTTCTTCAACTCGCTTTCTTGTGAGCTGGGCACAAAACCGCAGGATTGCTTCAGGCCCTAATCTGTTTCCAGCAGGGCACACTGAGCCTTTGTTTAATTCCTCTTCCTGGTGGGCAATGAGCGTTACATTTGCCCGTGCAGACACCTACAGCTAGTCTCTCATTGGTTCTCCCTATTCCTGTTCATTTTGCACAGAAATTGCAAGCTGTGCCAAAGAGGAGGTTAAAGGCACTGACTCTCCAAGCGGGGAGAGTGTTAGTAAAGCATCTGGAATGGTGAACCCGAGGACCAGGATACGAAAACTGAGATGCATTTTAAATCATTTCCCAATCACATGGTGGACGATACTCTTGGTTTCCCATGCATGTTTTAGCTGGAGGAAGAATCCCTTGAACCTGGAGAGTTGGGACCCATGGAATGGGTACCATGCAGTATGACTTCAAAGGGTCTGCATTTGCTCACCGAAACTCACCAATGCTATCAGCCTGAAGTGTCCAGCCTTATGTCTCAACCAGCTCTGGGTGTAGATGTGTTAAATCCCGGTTGCATCACATGCCCTGAGTGAATTATTTAAGAATTGCTCTCTATTTCACTGTCTTTATGATTTTTTTTTGAAATTTATTTTGATAATGGGATTTATCGGATTTTCACTGCTGCGTTTATGCCGCTGTACACACGCTTGATTCTCTTACGGAGACATATATATCCATGGGTTTTAAGATTCTTCCTAGTCAGGTATATTCCTAGGCGTTGAATATGTGGTGTTGGGTCCATTTCGTTGAGCAAGGAGTAGGTCTTGTCTATTACATATTTGGCTTACGGAAAGTTATCTGTGCTAATTTCAGTCTCTGGTTTATGAAGCACCCCAACGCACCTTTCCCCATAAGCAAGCACTAGTAGGTTTTCTAAATTTGAGACCCTGTTCTGTTTTGTAATTCAGTTCATGTGTAGTCAAGTTTACATTCCGTGTATTAGTGATATCTTATGATGTTTCTTTTTCTGTGTGACGTAGTTCACGTAGAATCACCGTACCTGCATCCACTCACTATGCCGCTACGGGCCTGATGACACAGATTTCATTGCTGAGTGATATTGCATTGTACGTACGTGCCACAACTTCTTTATCCATATTTTGCTTTCTGGGATATTTACCTGTTACTGTAGACGAGCTTCTTGTGAACACAGCCGTCCCAAATATTGGGGTGGCTGTCTGTTTTTGACTTTAATTTCCGAAAGCTATAGGACCATAAGTGGAAGTGCCATAGACTGTGTTGCTTTGTTTCTTATGTGTTTCAGGAAACACCATACACTTCTCCAGGCTGGCTGCTGGCAATTTACATCCTGCCAATCAGCATAACAAGGCTCCCTGTTCTCCATATCCTGTCCTACCTTTCTGGATTTTACACTTTTTTCAGATGGCCCTCTTGCCCGGGGGGCAGTGAGACTTCATTGTAGTGCAGATTTCCTTTACAGGCTTGCTTGGTTGGCCAAAAAGGGCGTATGCGTTTTTTCCTGAATATATTCAGGAAAAAACGCATACGCCCTTTTTGGCCAAGTGCATCATTGTCGACGTTCTGCCTCTTTTCCTATGCTTTCAGGGCAATTCCAGTCTACCCCCTGCAATCGTTTTCCTGAAATTCTGCCCCGCTTTCAAGTCCCCTTCGCAGGCTTACTTCAATATATTTTTGGAGGAAAGCTGTCATTTATAACTCTGCAGGTTTGTGAATTACAGTGCCCCTGAGCTCCTTATTTCAACTCGCTTTCTTGTGAGCTGGGCACAAAACCGCAGGATTGCTTCAGGCCCTAATCTGTTTCCAGCAGGGCACACTGAGCCTTTGTTTAATTCCTCTTCCTGGTGGGCAATGAGCGTTACATTTGCCCGTGCAGACACCTACAGCTAGTCTCTCATTGGTTCTCCCTATTCCTGTTCATTTTGCACAGAAATTGCAAGCTGTGCCAAAGAGGAGGTTAAAGGCACTGACTCTCCAAGCGGGGAGAGTGTTAGTAAAGCATCTGGAATGGTGAACCCGAGGACCAGGATACGAAAACTGAGATGCATTTTAAATCATTTCCCAATCACATGGTGGACGATACTCTTGGTTTCCCATGCATGTTTTAGCTGGAGGAAGAATCCCTTGAACCTGGAGAGTTGGGACCCATGGAATGGGTACCATGCAGTATGACTTCAAAGGGTCTGCATTTGCTCACCGAAACTCACCAATGCTATCAGCCTGAAGTGTCCAGCCTTATGTCTCAACCAGCTCTGGGTGTAGATGTGGTCAATCCCGGTTGCATCACATGCCCTGAGTGAATTATTTAAGAATTGCTCTCTATTTCACTGTCTTTATGATTTTTTTTTGAAATTTATTTTGATAATGGGATTTATCGGATTTTCACTGCTGCGTTTATGCCGCTGTACACACGCTTGATTCTCTTACGGAGACATATATATCCATGGGTTTTAAGATTCTTCCTAGTCAGGTATATTCCTAGGCGTTGAATATGTGGTGTTGGGTCCATTTCGTTGAGCAAGGAGTAGGTCTTGTCTATTACATATTGGGCTTATGGAAAGTTATCTGTGCTAATTTCAGTCTCTGGTTTTATGCAGCACCCCAAGGCACCTTTCCCCATAAGCAAGCACTAGTTGGTTTTCTAAATTTGAGACCCTTTTCTATTTTGTAATTCAGTTCATGTGTAGTCAAGTTTACATTCCGTGTATTCGTGATATGTTATGATGTTTCTTTTTCTGTGTGACGTAGTTCACGTAGAATCACCGTACCTGCATCCACTCACTATGCCGCTATGGGCCTGATGACACAGATTTCATTGCTGAGTGATATTGCATTGTACGTACGTGCCACAAGTTCTTTATCCATTTTTTGCTTTCTGGGATATTTACCTGATACTGTAGACGAGCTTCTTGTGAACACAGCCGTCTCAAATATTGGGGTGGCTGTCTGTTTTTGATTTTAATTTCCGTAAGCTATAGGACCATAAGTGGAAGTGCCATAGGCTGTGTTGCTTTGTTTCTTTCGTGTTTCAGGAAACACCATACACTTCTCCAGGGTGGCTGCTGGCAATTTACATCCTGCCAATCAGCATAACAAGGCTCCCTGTTCTCCATATCCTGTCCTACCTTTCTGGATTTTACACTTTTTTCAGATGGCCCTTTTGCCAGGGGGGCAGTGAGACTTCATTGTAGTGCAGATTTCATTTACAGGCTTGCTTGGTTGGCCAAAAAGGGCGTATGCGTTTTTTCCTGAATATATTCAGGAAAAAACGCATACGCCCTTTTTGGCCAAGTGCATCATTGTCGACGTTCTGCCTCTTTTCCTATGCTTTCAGGGCAATTCCAGTCTACCCCCTGCAATCGTTTTCCTGAAATTCTGCCCCGCTTTCAAGTCCCCTTCGCAGGCTTACTTCAATATATTTTTGGAGGAAAGCTGTCATTTATAACTCTGCAGGTTTGTGAATTACAGTGCCCCTGAGCTCCTTTCTTCAACTCGCTTTCTTGTGAGCTGGGCACAAAACCGCAGGATTGCTTCAGGCCCTAATCTGTTTCCAGCAGGGCACACTGAGCCTTTGTTTAATTCCTCTTCCTGGTGGGCAATGAGCGTTACATTTGCCCGTGCAGACACCTACAGCTAGTCTCTCATTGGTTCTCCCTATTCCTGTTCATTTTGCACAGAAATTGCAAGCTGTGCCAAAGAGGAGGTTAAAGGCACTGACTCTCCAAGCGGGGAGAGTGTTAGTAAAGCATCTGGAATGGTGAACCCGAGGACCAGGATACGAAAACTGAGATGCATTTTAAATCATTTCCCAATCACATGGTGGACGATACTCTTGGTTTCCCATGCATGTTTTAGCTGGAGGAAGAATCCCTTGAACCTGGAGAGTTGGGACCCATGGAATGGGTACCATGCAGTATGACTTCAAAGGGTCTGCATTTGCTCACCGAAACTCACCAATGCTATCAGCCTGAAGTGTCCAGCCTTATGTCTCAACCAGCTCTGGGTGTAGATGTGTTAAATCCCGGTTGCATCACATGCCCTGAGTGAATTATTTAAGAATTGCTCTCTATTTCACTGTCTTTATGATTTTTTTTTGAAATTTATTTTGATAATGGGATTTATCGGATTTTCACTGCTGCGTTTATGCCGCTGTACACACGCTTGATTCTCTTACGGAGACATATATATCCATGGGTTTTAAGATTCTTCCTAGTCAGGTATATTCCTAGGCGTTGAATATGTGGTGTTGGGTCCATTTCGTTGAGCAAGGAGTAGGTCTTGTCTATTACATATTTGGCTTACGGAAAGTTATCTGTGCTAATTTCAGTCTCTGGTTTATGAAGCACCCCAACGCACCTTTCCCCATAAGCAAGCACTAGTAGGTTTTCTAAATTTGAGACCCTGTTCTGTTTTGTAATTCAGTTCATGTGTAGTCAAGTTTACATTCCGTGTATTAGTGATATCTTATGATGTTTCTTTTTCTGTGTGACGTAGTTCACGTAGAATCACCGTACCTGCATCCACTCACTATGCCGCTACGGGCCTGATGACACAGATTTCATTGCTGAGTGATATTGCATTGTACGTACGTGCCACAACTTCTTTATCCATATTTTGCTTTCTGGGATATTTACCTGTTACTGTAGACGAGCTTCTTGTGAACACAGCCGTCCCAAATATTGGGGTGGCTGTCTGTTTTTGATTTTAATTTCCGTAAGCTATAGGACCATAAGTGGAAGTGCCATAGACTGTGTTGCTTTGTTTCTTATGTGTTTCAGGAAACACCATACACTTCTCCAGGCTGGCTGCTGGCAATTTACATCCTGCCAATCAGCATAACAAGGCTCCCTGATCTCCATATACTGTCCTAGCTTTCTGGATTTTACACTTTTTTCAGATGGCCCTCTTGCCCGGGGGGCAGTGAGACTTCATTGTAGTGCAGATTTCCTTTACAGGCTTTCTTGGTTGGCCAAAAAGGGCGTATGCGTTTTTTCCTGAATATATTCAGGAAAAAACGCATACGCCCTTTTTGGCCAAGTGCATCATTGTCGACGTTCTGCCTCTTTTCCTATGCTTTCAGGGCAATTCCAGTCTACCGCCTGCAATCGTTTTCCTGAAATTCTGCCCCGCTTTCAAGTCCCCTTCGCAGGCTTACTTCAATATATTTTTGGAGGATAGCTGTCATTTATAACTCTGCAGGTTTGTGAATTACAGTGCCCCTGAGCTCCTTTCTTCAACTCGCTTTCTTGTGAACTGGGCACAAAACCGCAGGATTGCTTCAGGCCCTAATCTGTTTCGGGCAGGGCATGCTGAGCCTTTGGTAAATTCCTCTTCCTGGTGGGAAATGGGCGTTACATTTGCCCGTGCAGACACCTACAGCTAGTCTCTCATTGGTTCTCCCTATTCCTCTTCATCTTGCACAGAAATTGCAAGCTGTGCCACACAGGAGGTTAAAGGCACTGACTCTCCAAGCAGGGAGACTGTTAGTAAATCATCTGGAATGGTGAACCCGAGGACCAGGATACGAAAAGGCAGATGCATTTTAAATCATTTCCCCATAACACGGTGGACCATACTGTGGGTTTCACATGCATGTTTTAGCTGGAGGAAGAATCCCTTGAACCTGAATAGTTGGGACCCATGGAATAGGTACCATACAGTATGACTTCAAAGGGTGTGCATTTGCTCACCTAAACTCACCAATGCTATCAGCCTGAAGTGTCCAGCCTTATGTCTCAACCAGCTCTGGGTGTAGATGTGGTCAATCCCGGTTGCATCACATGCCCTGAGTGAATTATTTAAGAATTGCTCTCTATTTCACTGTCTTTGTGTTTTGTTTTCGAAATTTATTTTGATAATGGGATTTATCGGATTTTCACTGCTGCCTTTCGGCCGCTGTACACACCCTTGATTCTCTTACGGAGACATATATATCCATGGGTTTTAAGATTCTTCCTAGTCAGGTATATTCCTAGGCGTTGAATATGTGGTGTGGGGTCCATTTCGTTGAGAAAGGAGTAGGTCTTGTCTATTACATATTGGGCTTATGGAAAGTTATTTGTGCTAATTTCAGTCTCTGGTTTTATGCAGCACCCCAAGGCACCTTTCCCCATAAGCAAGCACTAGTTGGTTTTCTAAATTTGAGACCCTTTTCTATTTTGTAATTCAGTTCATGTGTAGTCAAGTTTACATTCCGTGTATTCGTGATATCTTATGATGTTTCTTTTTCTGTGTGACGTAGTTCACGTAGAATCACCGTACCTGCATCCACTCACTATGCCGCTATGGGCCTGATGACACAGATTTCATTGCTGAGTGATATTGCATTGTATGTACGTGCCACAAGTTCTTTATCCATTTTTTGCTTTCTGGGATATTTACCTGATACTGTAGACGAGCTTCTTGTGAACACAGCCGTCTCAAATATTGGGGTGGCTGTCTGTTTTTGATTTTAATTTTCGTAAGCTATAGGACCAAAAGTGGAAGTGCCATAGGCTGTGTTGCTTTGTTTCTTTCGTGTTTCAGGAAACACCATACACTTCTCCAGGGTGGCTGCTGGCAATTTACATCCTGCCAATCAGCATAACAAGGCTCCCTGTTCTCCATATCCTGTCCTACCTTTCTGGATTTTACACTTTTTTCAGATGGCCCTTTTGCCAGGGGGGCAGTGAGACTTCATTGTAGTGCAGATTTCATTTACAGGCTTGCTTGGTTGGCCAAAAAGGGCGTATGCGTTTTTTCCTGAATATATTCAGGAAAAAACGCATACGCCCTTTTTGGCCAAGTGCATCATTGTCGACGTTCTGCCTCTTTTCCTATGCTTTCAGGGCAATTCCAGTCTACCCCCTGCAATCGTTTTCCTGAAATTCTGCCCCGCTTTCAAGTCCCCTTCGCAGGCTTGCTTCAATATATTTTTGGAGGAAAGCTGTCATTTATAACTCTGCAGGTTTGTGAATTACAGTGCCCCTGAGCTCCTTTCTTCAACTCGCTTTCTTGTGAGCTGGGCACAAAACCGCAGGATTGCTTCAGGCCCTAATCTGTTTCCAGCAGGGCACACTGAGCCTTTGTTTAATTCCTCTTCCTGGTGGGCAATGAGCGTTACATTTGCCCGTGCAGACACCTACAGCTAGTCTCTCATTGGTTCTCCCTATTCCTGTTCATTTTGCACAGAAATTGCAAGCTGTGCCAAAGAGGAGGTTAAAGGCACTGACTCTCCAAGCGGGGAGAGTGTTAGTAAAGCATCTGGAATGGTGAACCCGAGGACCAGGATACGAAAACTGAGATGCATTTTAAATCATTTCCCAATCACATGGTGGACGATACTCTTGGTTTCCCATGCATGTTTTAGCTGGAGGAAGAATCCCTTGAACCTGCAGAGTTGGGACCCATGGAATGGGTACCATGCAGCATGACTTCAAAGGGTCTGCATTTGCTCACCGAAACTCACCAATGCTATCAGCCTGAAGTGTCCAGCCTTATGTCTCAACCAGCTCTGGGTGTAGATGTGTTAAATCCCGGTTGCATCACATGCCCTGAGTGAATTATTTAAGAAGTGCTCTCTATTTCACTGTCTTTATGATTTTTTTTTGAAATTTATTTTGATAATGGGATTTATCGGATTTTCACTGCTGCGTTTATGCCGCTGTACACACGCTTGATTCTCTTACGGAGACATATATATCCATGGGTTTTAAGATTCTTCCTAGTCAGGTATATTCCTAGGCGTTGAATATGTGGTGTTGGGTCCATTTCGTTGAGCAAGGAGTAGGTCTTGTCTATTACATATTTGGCTTATGGAAAGTTATCTGTGCTAATTTCAGTCTCTGGTTTATGAAGCACCCCAACGCACCTTTCCCCATAAGCAAGCACTAGTTGGTTTTCTAAATTTGAGACCCTGTTCTGTTTTGTAATTCAGTTCATGTGTAGTCAAGTTTACATTCCGTGTATTAGTGATATCTTATGATGTTTCTTTTTCTGTGTGACGTAGTTCACGTAGAATCACCGTACCTGCATCCACTCACTATGCCGCTACGGGCCTGATGACACAGATTTCATTGCTGAGTGATATTGCATTGTACGTACGTGCCACAACTTCTTTATCCATATTTTGCTTTCTGGGATATTTACCTGTTACTGTAGACGAGCTTCTTGTGAACACAGCCGTCCCAAATATTGGGGTGGCTGTCTGTTTTTGATTTTAATTTCCGAAAGCTATAGGACCATAAGTGGAAGTGCCATAGACTGTGTTGCTTTGTTTCTTATGTGTTTCAGGAAACACCATACACTTCTCCAGGCTGGCTGCTGGCAATTTACATCCTGCCAATCATCATAACAAGGCTCCCTGTTCTCCATATCCTGTCCTACCTTTCTGGATTTTACACTTTTTTCAGATGGCCCTCTTGCACGGGGGGCAGTGAGACTTCATTGTAGTGCAGATTTCCTTTACAGGCTTGCTTGGTTGGCCAAAAAGGGCGTATGCGTTTTTTCCTGAATATATTCAGGAAAAAACGCATACGCCCTTTTTGGCCAAGTGCATCATTGTCGACGTTCTGCCTCTTTTCCTATGCTTTCAGGGCAATTCCAGTCTACCCCCTGCAATCGTTTTCCTGAAATTCTGCCCCGCTTTCAAGTCCCCTTCGCAGGCTTACTTCAATATATTTTTGGAGGAAAGCTGTCATTTATAACTCTGCAGGTTTGTGAATTACAGTGCCCCTGAGCTCCTTATTTCAACTCGCTTTCTTGTGAGCTGGGCACAAAACCGCAGGATTGCTTCAGGCCCTAATCTGTTTCCAGCAGGGCACACTGAGCCTTTGTTTAATTCCTCTTCCTGGTGGGCAATGAGCGTTACATTTGCCCGTGCAGACACCTACAGCTAGTCTCTCATTGGTTCTCCCTATTCCTGTTCATTTTGCACAGAAATTGCAAGCTGTGCCAAAGAGGAGGTTAAAGGCACTGACTCTCCAAGCGGGGAGAGTGTTAGTAAAGCATCTGGAATGGTGAACCCGAGGACCAGGATACGAAAACTGAGATGCATTTTAAATCATTTCCCAATCACATGGTGGACGATACTCTTGGTTTCCCATGCATGTTTTAGCTGGAGGAAGAATCCCTTGAACCTGGAGAGTTGGGACCCATGGAATGGGTACCATGCAGTATGACTTCAAAGGGTCTGCATTTGCTCACCGAAACTCACCAATGCTATCAGCCTGAAGTGTCCAGCCTTATGTCTCAACCAGCTCTGGGTGTAGATGTGTTAAATCCCGGTTGCATCACATGCCCTGAGTGAATTATTTAAGAATTGCTCTCTATTTCACTGTCTTTATGATTTTTTTTTGAAATTTATTTTGATAATGGGATTTATCGGATTTTCACTGCTGCGTTTATGCCGCTGTACACACGCTTGATTCTCTTACGGAGACATATATATCCATGGGTTTTAAGATTCTTCCTAGTCAGGTATATTCCTAGGCGTTGAATATGTGGTGTTGGGTCCATTTCGTTGAGCAAGGAGTAGGTCTTGTCTATTACATATTTGGCTTATGGAAAGTTATCTGTGCTAATTTCAGTCTCTGGTTTATGAAGCACCCCAACGCACCTTTCCCCATAAGCAAGCACTAGTTGTTTTTCTAAATTTGAGACCCTGTTCTGTTTTGTAATTCAGTTCATGTGTAGTCAAGTTTACATTCCGTGTATTAGTGATATCTTATGATGTTTCTTTTTCTGTGTGACGTAGTTCACGTAGAATCACCGTACCTGCATCCACTCACTATGCCGCTACGGGCCTGATGACACAGATTTCATTGCTGAGTGATATTGCATTGTACGTACGTGCCACAACTTCTTTATCCATATTTTGCTTTCTGGGATATTTACCTGTTACTGTAGACGAGCTTCTTGTGAACACAGCCGTCCCAAATATTGGGGTGGCTGTCTGTTTTTGATTTTAATTTCCGAAAACTATAGGACCATAAGTGGAAGTGCCATAGACTGTGTTGCTTTGTTTCTTATGTGTTTCAGGAAACACCATACACTTCTCCAGGCTGGCTGCTGGCAATTTACATCCTGCCAATCAGCATAACAAGGCTCCCTGTTCTCCATATCCTGTCCTACCTTTCTGGATTTTAGCTTTTTTCAGATGGCCCTCTTGCCCGGGGGGCAGTGAGACTTCATTGTAGTGCAGATTTCCTTTACAGGCTTGCTTGGTTGGCCAAAAAGTGCATATGCGTTTTTTCCTGAATATATTCAGGAAAAAACGCATACGCCCTTTTTGGCCAAGTGCATCATTGTCGACGTTCTGCCTCTTTTCCTATGCTTTCAGGGCAATTCCAGTCTACCCCCTGCAATCGTTTTCCTGAAATTCTGCCCCGCTTTCAAGTCCCCTTCGCAGGCTTACTTCAATATATTTTTGGAGGAAAGCTGTCATTTATAACTCTGCAGGTTTGTGAATTACAGTGCCCCTGAGCTCCTTATTTCAACTCGCTTTCTTGTGAGCTGGGCACAAAACCGCAGGATTGCTTCAGGCCCTAATCTGTTTCCAGCAGGGCACACTGAGCCTTTGTTTAATTCCTCTTCCTGGTGGGCAATGAGCGTTACATTTGCCCGTGCAGACACCTACAGCTAGTCTCTCATTGGTTCTCCCTATTCCTGTTCATTTTGCACAGAAATTGCAAGCTGTGCCAAAGAGGAGGTTAAAGGCACTGACTCTCCAAGCGGGGAGAGTGTTAGTAAAGCATCTGGAATGGTGAACCCGAGGACCAGGATACGAAAACTGAGATGCATTTTAAATCATTTCCCAATCACATGGTGGACGATACTCTTGGTTTCCCATGCATGTTTTAGCTGGAGGAAGAATCCCTTGAACCTGGAGAGTTGGGACCCATGGAATGGGTACCATGCAGTATGACTTCAAAGGGTCTGCATTTGCTCACCGAAACTCACCAATGCTATCAGCCTGAAGTGTCCAGCCTTATGTCTCAACCAGCTCTGGGTGTAGATGTGGTCAATCCCGGTTGCATCACATGCCCTGAGTGAATTATTTAAGAATTGCTCTCTATTTCACTGTCTTTATGATTTTTTTTTGAAATTTATTTTGATAATGGGATTTATCGGATTTTCACTGCTGCGTTTATGCCGCTGTACACACGCTTGATTCTCTTACGGAGACATATATATCCATGGGTTTTAAGATTCTTCCTAGTCAGGTATATTCCTAGGCGTTGAATATGTGGTGTTGGGTCCATTTCGTTGAGCAAGGAGTAGGTCTTGTCTATTACATATTTGGCTTATGGAAAGTTATCTGTGCTAATTTCAGTCTCTGGTTTTATGAAGCACCCCAACGCACCTTTCCCCATAAGCAAGCACTAGTTGGTTTTCTAAATTTGAGACCCTGTTCTGTTTTGTAATTCAGTTCATGTGTAGTCAAGTTTACATTCCGTGTATTAGTGATATCTTATGATGTTTCTTTTTCTGTGTGACGTAGTTCACGTAGAATCACCGTACCTGCATCCACTCACTATGCCGCTACGGGCCTGATGACACAGATTTCATTGCTGAGTGATATTGCATTGTACGTACGTGCCACAACTTCTTTATCCATATTTTGCTTTCTGGGATATTTACCTGTTACTGTAGACGAGCTTCTTGTGAACACAGCCGTCCCAAATATTGGGGTGGCTGTCTGTTTTTGATTTTAATTTCCGTAAGCTATAGGACCATAAGTGGAAGTGCCATAGACTGTGTTGCTTTGTTTCTTATGTGTTTCAGGAAACACCATACACTTCTCCAGGCTGGCTGCTGGCAATTTACATCCTGCCAATCAGCATAACAAGGCTCCCTGTTCTCCATATCCTGTCCTACCTTTCTGGATTTTACACTTTTTTCAGATGGCCCTCTTGCCCGGGGGGCAGTGAGACTTCATTGTAGTGCAGATTTCCTTTACAGGCTTGCTTGGTTGGCCAAAAAGGGCGTATGCGTTTTTTCCTGAATATATTCAGGAAAAAACGCATACGCCCTTTTTGGCCAAGTGCATCATTGTCGACGTTCTGCCTCTTTTCCTATGCTTTCAGGGCAATTCCAGTCTACCCCCTGCAATCGTTTTCCTGAAATTCTGCCCCGCTTTCAAGTCCCCTTCGCAGGCTTACTTCAATATATTTTTGGAGGATAGCTGTCATTTATAACTCTGCAGGTTTGTGAATTACAGTGCCCCTGAGCTCCTTTCTTCAACTCGCTTTCTTGTGAACTGGGCACAAAACCGCAGGATTGCTTCAGGCCCTAATCTGTTTCGGGCAGGGCATGCTGAGCCTTTGGTAAATTCCTCTTCCTGGTGGGAAATGAGCGTTACATTTGCCCGTGCAGACACCTACAGCTAGTCTCTCATTGGTTCTCCCTATTCCTGTTCATCTTGCACAGAAATTGCAAGCTGTGCCAAACAGGAGGTTAAAGGCACTGACTCTCCAAGCAGGGAGACTGTTAGTAAATCATCTGGAATGGTGAACCCGAGGACCAGGATACGAAAACTGAGATGCATTTTAAATCATTTCCCCATAACACGGTGGACCATACTGTGGGTTTCACATGCATGTTTTAGCTGGAGGAAGAATCCCTTGAACCTGAAGAGTTGGGACCCATGGAATAGGTACCATACAGTATGACTTCAAAGGGTGTGCATTTGCTCACCGAAACTCACCAATGCTATCAGCCTGAAGTGTCCAGCCTTATGTCTCAACCAGCTCTGGGTGTAGATGTGGTCAATCCCGGTTGCATCACATGCCCTGAGTGAATTATTTAAGAATTGCTCTCTATTTCACTGTCTTTGTGTTTTGTTTTCGAAATTTATTTTGATAATGGGATTTATCGGATTTTCACTGCTGCCTTTCGGCCGCTGTACACACCCTTGATTCTCTTACGGAGACATATATATCCATGGGTTTTAAGATTCTTCCTAGTCAGGTATATTCCTAGGCGTTGAATATGTGGTGTTGGGTCCATTTCGTTGAGCAAGGAGTAGGTCTTGTCTATTACATATTGGGCTTATGGAAAGTTATCTGTGCTAATTTCAGTCTCTGGTTTTATGCAGCACCCCAAGGCACCTTTCCCCATAAGCAAGCACTAGTTGGTTTTCTAAATTTGAGACCCTTTTCTATTTTGTAATTCAGTTCATGTGTAGTCAAGTTTACATTCCGTGTATTCGTGATATCTTATGATGTTTCTTTTTCTGTGTGACGTAGTTCACGTAGAATCACCGTACCTGCATCCACTCACTATGCCGCTATGGGCCTGATGACACAGATTTCATTGCTGAGTGATATTGCATTGTACGTACGTGCCACAAGTTCTTTATCCATTTTTTGCTTTCTGGGATATTTACCTGATACTGTAGACGAGCTTCTTGTGAACACAGCCCTCTCAAATATTGGGGTGGCTGTCTGTTTTTGATTTTAATTTCCGTAAGCTATAGGACCATAAGTGGAAGTGCCATAGGCTGTGTTGCTTTGTTTCTTTCGTGTTTCAGGAAACACCATACACTTCTCCAGGGTGGCTGCTGGCAATTTACATCCTGCCAATCAGCATAACAAGGCTCCCTGTTCTCCATATCCTGTCCTACCTTTCTGGATTTTACACTTTTTTCAGATGGCCCCTTTGCCAGGGGGGCAGTGAGACTTCATTGTAGTGCAGATTTCATTTACAGGCTTGCTTGGTTGGCCAAAAAGGGCGTATGCGTTTTTTCCTGAATATATTCAGGAAAAAACGCATACGCCCTTTTTGGCCAAGTGCATCATTGTCGACGTTCTGCCTCTTTTCCTATGCTTTCAGGGCAATTCCAGTCTACCCCCTGCAATCGTTTTCCTGAAATTCTGCCCCGCTTTCAAGTCCCCTTCGCAGGCTTACTTCAATATATTTTTGGAGGAAAGCTGTCATTTATAACTCTGCAGGTTTGTGAATTACAGTGCCCCTGAGCTCCTTTCTTCAACTCGCTTTCTTGTGAGCTGGGCACAAAACCGCAGGATTGCTTCAGGCCCTAATCTCTTTCCAGCAGGGCACACTGAGCCTTTGTTTAATTCCTCTTCCTGGTGGGCAATGAGCGTTACATTTGCCCGTGCAGACACCTACAGCTAGTCTCTCATTGGTTCTCCCTATTCCTGTTCATTTTGCACAGAAATTGCAAGCTGTGCCAAAGAGGAGGTTAAAGGCACTGACTCTCCAAGCGGGGAGAGTGTTAGTAAAGCATCTGGAATGGTGAACCTGAGGACCAGGATACGAAAACTGAGATGCATTTTAAATCATTTCCCAATCACATGGTGGACGATACTCTTGGTTTCCCATGCATGTTTTAGCTGGAGGAAGAATCCCTTGAACCTGGAGAGTTGGGACCCATGGAATGGGTACCATGCAGTATGACTTCAAAGGGTCTGCATTTGCTCACCGAAACTCACCAATGCTATCAGCCTGAAGTGTCCAGCCTTATGTCTCAACCAGCTCTGGGTGTAGATGTGTTAAATCCCGGTTGCATCACATGCCCTGAGTGAATTATTTAAGAATTGCTCTCTATTTCACTGTCTTTATGATTTTTTATTGAAATTTATTTTGATAATGGGATTTATCGGATTTTCACTGCTGCGTTTATGCCGCTGTACACACGCTTGATTCTCTTACGGAGACATATATATCCATGGGTTTTAAGATTCTTCCTAGTCAGGTATATTCCTAGGCGTTGAATATGTGGTGTTGGGTCCATTTCGTTGAGCAAGGAGTAGGTCTTGTCTATTACATATTTGGCTTATGGAAAGTTATCTGTGCTAATTTCAGTCTCTGGTTTTATGAAGCACCCCAACGCACCTTTCCCCATAAGCAAGCACTAGTTGGTTTTCTAAATTTGAGACCCTGTTCTGTTTTGTAATTCAGTTCATGTGTAGTCAAGTTTACATTCCGTGTATTAGTGATATCTTATGATGTTTCTTTTTCTGTGTGACGTAGTTCACGTAGAATCACCGTACCTGCATCCACTCACTATGCCGCTACGGGCCTGATGACACAGATTTCATTGCTGAGTGATATTGCATTGTACGTACGTGCCACAACTTCTTTATCCATATTTTGCTTTCTGGGATATTTACCTGTTACTGTAGACGAGCTTCTTGTGAACACAGCCGTCCCAAATATTGGGGTGGCTGTCTGTTTTTGATTTTAATTTCCGTAAGCTATAGGACCATAAGTGGAAGTGCCATAGACTGTGTTGCTTTGTTTCTTATGTGTTTCAGGAAACACCATACACTTCTCCAGGCTGGCTGCTGGCAATTTACATCCTGCCAATCAGCATAACAAGGCTCCCTGTTCTCCATATCCTGTCCTACCTTTCTGGATTTTACACTTTTTTCAGATGGCCCTCTTGCCCGGGGGGCAGTGAGACTTCATTGTAGTGCAGATTTCATTTACAGGCTTGCTTGGTTGGCCAAAAAGGGCGTATGCGTTTTTTCCTGAATATATTCAGGAAAAAACGCATACGCCCTTTTTGGCCAAGTGCATCATTGTCGACGTTCTGCCTCTTTTCCTATGCTTTCAGGGCAATTCCAGTCTACCCCCTGCAATCGTTTTCCTGAAATTCTGCCCCGCTTTCAAGTCCCCTTCGCAGGCTTACTTCAATATATTTTTGGAGGATAGCTGTCATTTATAACTCTGCAGGTTTGTGAATTACAGTGCCCCTGAGCTCCTTTCTTCAACTCGCTTTCTTGTGAACTGGGCACAAAACCGCAGGATTGCTTCAGGCCCTAATCTGTTTCGGGCAGGGCATGCTGAGCCTTTGGTAAATTCCTCTTCCTGGTGGGAAATGAGCGTTACATTTGCCCGTGCAGACACCTACAGCTAGTCTCTCATTGGTTCTCCCTATTCCTGTTCATCTTGCACAGAAATTGCAAGCTGTGCCAAACAGGAGGTTAAAGGCACTGACTCTCCAAGCAGGGAGACTGTTAGTAAATCATCTGGAATGGTGAACCCGAGGACCAGGATACGAAAACTGAGATGCATTTTAAATCATTTCCCCATAACACGGTGGACCATACTGTGGGTTTCACATGCATGTTTTAGCTGGAGGAAGAATCCCTTGAACCTGAAGAGTTGGGACCCATGGAATAGGTACCATACAGTATGACTTCAAAGGGTGTGCATTTGCTCACCGAAACTCACCAATGCTATCAGCCTGAAGTGTCCAGCCTTATGTCTCAACCAGCTCTGGGTGTAGATGTGGTCAATCCCGGTTGCATCACATGCCCTGAGTGAATTATTTAAGAATTGCTCTCTATTTCACTGTCTTTGTGTTTTGTTTTCGAAATTTATTTTGATAATGGGATTTATCGGATTTTCACTGCTGCCTTTCGGCCGCTGTACACACCCTTGATTCTCTTACGGAGACATATATATCCATGGGTTTTAAGATTCTTCCTAGTCAGGTATATTCCTAGGCGTTGAATATGTGGTGTTGGGTCCATTTCGTTGAGCAAGGAGTAGGTCTTGTCTATTACATATTGGGCTTATGGAAAGTTATCTGTGCTAATTTCAGTCTCTGGTTTTATGCAGCACCCCAAGGCACCTTTCCCCATAAGCAAGCACTAGTTGGTTTTCTAAATTTGAGACCCTTTTCTATTTTGTAATTCAGTTCATGTGTAGTCAAGTTTACATTCCGTGTATTCGTGATATGTTATGATGTTTCTTTTTCTGTGTGACGTAGTTCACGTAGAATCACCGTACCTGCATCCACTCACTATGCCGCTATGGGCCTGATGACACAGATTTCATTGCTGAGTGATATTGCATTGTACGTACGTGCCACAAGTTCTTTATCCATTTTTTGCTTTCTGGGATATTTACCTGATACTGTAGACGAGCTTCTTGTGAACACAGCCGTCTCAAATATTGGGGTGGCTGTCTGTTTTTGATTTTAATTTCCGTAAGCTATAGGACCATAAGTGGAAGTGCCATAGGCTGTGTTGCTTTGTTTCTTTCGTGTTTCAGGAAACACCATACACTTCTCCAGGGTGGCTGCTGGCAATTTACATCCTGCCAATCAGCATAACAAGGCTCCCTGTTCTCCATATCCTGTCCTACCTTTCTGGATTTTACACTTTTTTCAGATGGCCCTTTTGCCAGGGGGGCAGTGAGACTTCATTGTAGTGCAGATTTCATTTACAGGCTTGCTTGGTTGGCCAAAAAGGGCGTATGCGTTTTTTCCTGAATATATTCAGGAAAAAACGCATACGCCCTTTTTGGCCAAGTGCATCATTGTCGACGTTCTGCCTCTTTTCCTATGCTTTCAGGGCAATTCCAGTCTACCCCCTGCAATCGTTTTCCTGAAATTCTGCCCCGCTTTCAAGTCCCCTTCGCAGGCTTACTTCAATATATTTTTGGAGGAAAGCTGTCATTTATAACTCTGCAGGTTTGTGAATTACAGTGCCCCTGAGCTCCTTTCTTCAACTCGCTTTCTTGTGAGCTGGGCACAAAACCGCAGGATTGCTTCAGGCCCTAATCTGTTTCGGGCAGGGCATGCTGAGCCTTTGGTAAATTCCTCTTCCTGGTGGGAAATGAGCGTTACATTTGCCCGTGCAGACACCTACAGCTAGTCTCTCATTGGTTCTCCCTATTCCTGTTCATCTTGCACAGAAATTGCAAGCTGTGCCAAACAGGAGGTTAAAGGCACTGACTCTCCAAGCAGGGAGACTGTTAGTAAATCATCTGGAATGGTGAACCCGAGGACCAGGATACGAAAACTGAGATGCATTTTAAATCATTTCCCCATAACACGGTGGACCATACTGTGGGTTTCACATGCATGTTTTAGCTGGAGGAAGAATCCCTTGAACCTGAAGAGTTGGGACCCATGGAATAGGTACCATACAGTATGACTTCAAAGGGTGTGCATTTGCTCACCTAAACTCACCAATGCTATCAGCCTGAAGTGTCCAGCCTTATGTCTCAACCAGCTCTGGGTGTAGATGTGGTCAATCCCGGTTGCATCACATGCCCTGAGTGAATTATTTAAGAATTGCTCTCTATTTCACTGTCTTTGTGTTTTGTTTTCGAAATTTATTTTGATAATGGGATTTATCGGATTTTCACTGCTGCCTTTCGGCCGCTGTACACACCCTTGATTCTCTTACGGAGACATATATATCCATGGGTTTTAAGATTCTTCCTAGTCAGGTATATTCCTAGGCGTTGAATATGTGGTGTTGGGTCCATTTCGTTGAGCAAGGAGTAGGTCTTGTCTATTACATATTGGGCTTATGGAAAGTTATCTGTGCTAATTTCAGTCTCTGGTTTTATGCAGCACCCCAAGGCACCTTTCCCCATAAGCAAGCACTAGTTGGTTTTCTAAATTTGAGACCCTTTTCTATTTTGTAATTCAGTTCATGTGTAGTCAAGTTTATATTCCGTGTATTCGTGATATCTTATGATGTTTCTTTTTCTGTGTGACGTAGTTCACGTAGAATCACCGTACCTGCATCCACTCACTATGCCACTATGGGCCTGATGACACAGATTTCATTGCTGAGTGATATTGCATTGTACGTACGTGCCACAAGTTCTTTATCCATTTTTTGCTTTCTGGGATATTTACCTGATACTGTAGACGAGCTTCTTGTGAACACAGCCGTCTCAAATATTGAGGTGGCTGTCTGTTTTTGATTTTAATTTCCGTAAGCTATAGGACCATAAGTGGAAGTGCCATAGGCTGTGTTGCTTTGTTTCTTTCGTGTTTCAGGAAACACCATACACTTCTCCAGGGTGGCTGCTGGCAATTTACATCCTGCCAATCAGCATAACAAGGCTCCCTGTTCTCCATATCCTGTCCTACCTTTCTGGATTTTACACTTTTTTCAGATGGCCCTTTTGCCAGGGGGGCAGTGAGACTTCATTGTAGTGCAGATTTCATTTACAGGCTTGCTTGGTTGGCCAAAAAGGGCGTATGCGTTTTTTCCTGAATATATTCAGGAAAAAACGCATACGCCCTTTTTGGCCAAGTGCATCATTGTCGACGTTCTGCCTCTTTTCCTATGCTTTCAGGGCAATTCCAGTCTACCCCCTGCAATCGTTTTCCTGAAATTCTGCCCCGCTTTCAAGTCCCCTTCGCAGGCTTACTTCAATATATTTTTGGAGGAAAGCTGTCATTTATAACTCTGCAGGTTTGTGAATTACAGTGCCCCTGAGCTCCTTTCTTCAACTCGCTTTCTTGTGAGCTGGGCACAAAACCGCAGGATTGCTTCAGGCCCTAATCTGTTTCCAGCAGGGCACACTGAGCCTTTGTTTAATTCCTCTTCCTGGTGGGCAATGAGCGTTACATTTGCCTGTGCAGACACCTACAGCTAGTCTCTCATTGGTTCTCCCTATTCCTGTTCATTTTGCACAGAAATTGCAAGCTGTGCCAAAGAGGAGGTTAAAGGCACTGACTCTCCAAGCGGGGAGAGTGTTAGTAAAGCATCTGGAATGGTGAACCCGAGGACCAGGATACGAAAACTGAGATGCATTTTAAATCATTTCCCAATCACATGGTGGACGATACTCTTGGTTTCCCATGCATGTTTTAGCTGGAGGAAGAATCCCTTGAACCTGGAGAGTTGGGACCCATGGAATGGGTACCATGCAGTATGACTTCAAAGGGTCTGCATTTGCTCACCGAAACTCACCAATGCTATCAGCCTGAAGTGTCCAGCCTTATGTCTCAACCAGCTCTGGGTGTAGATGTGTTAAATCCCGGTTGCATCACATGCCCTGAGTGAATTATTTAAGAATTGCTCTCTATTTCACTGTCTTTATGATTTTTTTTTGAAATTTATTTTGATAATGGGATTTATCGGATTTTCACTGCTGCGTTTATGCCGCTGTACACACGCTTGATTCTCTTACGGAGACATATATATCCATGGGTTTTAAGATTCTTCCTAGTCAGGTATATTCCTAGGCGTTGAATATGTGGTGTTGGGTCCATTTCGTTGAGCAAGGAGTAGGTCTTGTCTATTACATATTTGGCTTATGGAAAGTTATCTGTGCTAATTTCAGTCTCTGGTTTTATGAAGCACCCCAACGCACCTTTCCCCATAAGCAAGCACTAGTTGGTTTTCTAAATTTGAGACCCTGTTCTGTTTTGTAATTCAGTTCATGTGTAGTCAAGTTTACATTCCGTGTATTAGTGATATCTTATGATGTTTCTTTTTCTGTGTGACGTAGTTCACGTAGAATCACCGTACCTGCATCCACTCACTATGCCGCTACGGGCCTGATGACACAGATTTCATTGCTGAGTGATATTGCATTGTACGTACGTGCCACAACTTCTTTATCCATATTTTGCTTTCTGGGATATTTACCTGTTACTGTAGACGAGCTTCTTGTGAACACAGCCGTCCCAAATATTGGGGTGGCTGTCTGTTTTTGATTTTAATTTCCGTAAGCTATAGGACCATAAGTGGAAGTGCCATAGACTGTGTTGCTTTGTTTCTTATGTGTTTCAGGAAACACCATACACTTCTCCAGGGTGGCTGCTGGCAATTTACATCCTGCCAATCAGCATAACAAGGCTCCCTGTTCTCCATATCCTGTCCTACCTTTCTGGATTTTACACTTTTTTCAGATGGCCCTCTTGCCCGGGGGGCAGTGAGACTTCATTGTAGTGCAGATTTCCTTTACAGGCTTGCTTGGTTGGCCAAAAAGGGCGTATGCGTTTTTTCCTGAATATATTCAGGAAAAAACGCATACGCCCTTTTTGGCCAAGTGCATCATTGTCGACGTTCTGCCTCTTTTCCTATGCTTTCAGGGCAATTCCAGTCTACCCCCTGCAATCGTTTTCCTGAAATTCTGCCCCGCTTTCAAGTCCCCTTCGCAGGCTTACTTCAATATATTTTTGGAGGATAGCTGTCATTTATAACTCTGCAGGTTTGTGAATTACAGTGCCCCTGAGCTCCTTTCTTCAACTCGCTTTCTTGTGAACTGGGCACAAAACCGCAGGATTGCTTCAGGCCCTAATCTGTTTCGGGCAGGGCATGCTGAGCCTTTGGTAAATTCCTCTTCCTGGTGGGAAATGAGCGTTACATTTGCCCGTGCAGACACCTACAGCTAGTCTCTCATTGGTTCTCCCTATTCCTGTTCATCTTGCACAGAAATTGCAAGCTGTGCCAAACAGGAGGTTAAAGGCACTGACTCTCCAAGCAGGGAGACTGTTAGTAAATCATCTGGAATGGTGAACCCGAGGACCAGGATACGAAAACTGAGATGCATTTTAAATCATTTCCCCATAACACGGTGGACCATACTGTGGGTTTCACATGCATGTTTTAGCTGGAGGAAGAATCCCTTGAACCTGAAGAGTTGGGACCCATGGAATAGGTACCATACAGTATGACTTCAAAGGGTGTGCATTTGCTCACCTAAACTCACCAATGCTATCAGCCTGAAGTGTCCAGCCTTATGTCTCAACCAGCTCTGGGTGTAGATGTGGTCAATCCCGGTTGCATCACATGCCCTGAGTGAATTATTTAAGAATTGCTCTCTATTTCACTGTCTTTGTGTTTTGTTTTCGAAATTTATTTTGATAATGGGATTTATCGGATTTTCACTGCTGCCTTTCGGCCGCTGTACACACCCTTGATTCTCTTACGGAGACATATATATCCATGGGTTTTAAGATTCTTCCTAGTCAGGTATATTCCTAGGCGTTGAATATGTGGTGTTGGGTCCATTTCGTTGAGCAAGGAGTAGGTCTTGTCTATTACATATTGGGCTTATGGAAAGTTATCTGTGCTAATTTCAGTCTCTGGTTTTATGCAGCACCCCAAGGCACCTTTCCCCATAAGCAAGCACTAGTTGGTTTTCTAAATTTGAGACCCTTTTCTATTTTGTAATTCAGTTCATGTGTAGTCAAGTTTACATTCCGTGTATTCGTGATATCTTATGATGTTTCTTTTTCTGTGTGACGTAGTTCACGTAGAATCACCGTACCTGCATCCACTCACTATGCCGCTATGGGCCTGATGACACAGATTTCATTGCTGAGTGATATTGCATTGTACGTACGTGCCACAAGTTCTTTATCCATTTTTTGCTTTCTGGGATATTTACCTGATACTGTAGACGAGCTTCTTGTGAACACAGCCGTCTCAAATATTGGGGTGGCTGTCTGTTTTTGATTTTAATTTCCGTAAGCTATAGGACCATAAGTGGAAGTGCCATAGGCTGTGTTGCTTTGTTTCTTTCGTGTTTCAGGAAACACCATACACTTCTCCAGGGTGGCTGCTGGCAATTTACATCCTGCCAATCAGCATAACAAGGCTCCCTGTTCTCCATATCCTGTCCTACCTTTCTGGATTTTACACTTTTTTCAGATGGCCCTTTTGCCAGGGGGGCAGTGAGACTTCATTGTAGTGCAGATTTCATTTACAGGCTTGCTTGGTTGGCCAAAAAGGGCGTATGCGTTTTTTCCTGAATATATTCAGGAAAAAACGCATACGCCCTTTTTGGCCAAGTGCATCATTGTCGACGTTCTGCCTCTTTTCCTATGCTTTCAGGGCAATTCCAGTCTACCCCCTGCAATCGTTTTCCTGAAATTCTGCCCCGCTTTCAAGTCCCCTTCGCAGGCTTACTTCAATATATTTTTGGAGGAAAGCTGTCATTTATAACTCTGCAGGTTTGTGAATTACAGTGCCCCTGAGCTCCTTTCTTCAACTCGCTTTCTTGTGAGCTGGGCACAAAACAGCAGGTTTGCTTCAGGCCCTAATCTGTTTCCAGCAGGGCACACTGAGCCTTTGTTTAATTCCTCTTCCTGGTGGGCAATGAGCGTTACATTTGCCCGTGCAGACACCTACAGCTAGTCTCTCATTGGTTCTCCCTATTCCTGTTCATTTTGCACAGAAATTGCAAGCTGTGCCAAAGAGGAGGTTAAAGGCACTGACTCTCCAAGCGGGGAGAGTGTTAGTAAAGCATCTGGAATGGTGAACCCGAGGACCAGGATACGAAAACTGAGATGCATTTTAAATCATTTCCCAATCACATGGTGGACGATACTCTTGGTTTCCCATGCATGTTTTAGCTGGAGGAAGAATCCCTTGAACCTGGAGAGTTGGGACCCATGGAATGGGTACCATGCAGTATGACTTCAAAGGGTCTGCATTTGCTCACCGAAACTCACCAATGCTATCAGCCTGAAGTGTCCAGCCTTATGTCTCAACCAGCTCTGGGTGTAGATGTGTTAAATCCCGGTTGCATCACATGCCCTGAGTGAATTATTTAAGAATTGCTCTCTATTTCACTGTCTTTATGATTTTTTTTTGAAATTTATTTTGATAATGGGATTTATCGGATTTTCACTGCTGCGTTTATGCCGCTGTACACACGCTTGATTCTCTTACGGAGACATATATATCCATGGGTTTTAAGATTCTTCCTAGTCAGGTATATTCCTAGGCGTTGAATATGTGGTGTTGGGTCCATTTCGTTGAGCAAGGAGTAGGTCTTGTCTATTACATATTTGGCTTATGGAAAGTTATCTGTGCTAATTTCAGTCTCTGGTTTTATGAAGCACCCCAACGCACCTTTCCCCATAAGCAAGCACTAGTTGGTTTTCTAAATTTGAGACCCTGTTCTGTTTTGTAATTCAGTTCATGTGTACTCAAGTTTACATTCCGTGTATTAGTGATATCTTATGATGTTTCTTTTTCTGTGTGACGTAGTTCACGTAGAATCACCGTACCTGCATCCACTCACTATGCCGCTACGGGCCTGATGACACAGATTTCATTGCTGAGTGATATTGCATTGTACGTACGTGCCACAACTTCTTTATCCATATTTTGCTTTCTGGGATATTTACCTGATACTGTAGACGAGCTTCTTGTGAACACAGCCGTCCCAAATATTGGGGTGGCTGTCTGTTTTTGATTTTAATTTCCGTAAGCTATAGGACCATAAGTGGAAGTGCCATAGACTGTGTTGCTTTGTTTCTTATGTGTTTCAGGAAACACCATACACTTCTCCAGGCTGGCTGCTGGCAATTTACATCCTGCCAATCAGCATAACAAGGCTCCCTGTTCTCCATATCCTGTCCTACCTTTCTGGATTTTACACTTTTTTCAGATGGCCCTCTTGCCCGGGGGGCAGTGAGACTTCATTGTAGTGCAGATTTCCTTTACAGGCTTGCTTGGTTGGCCAAAAAGGGCGTATGCGTTTTTTCCTGAATATATTCAGGAAAAAACGCATACGCCCTTTTTGGCCAAGTGCATCATTGTCGACGTTCTGCCTCTTTTCCTATGCTTTCAGGGCAATTCCAGTCTACCCCCTGCAATCGTTTTCCTGAAATTCTGCCCCGCTTTCAAGTCCCCTTCGCAGGCTTACTTCAATATATTTTTGGAGGATAGCTGTCATTTATAACTCTGCAGGTTTGTGAATTACAGTGCCCCTGAGCTCCTTTCTTCAACTCGCTTTCTTGTGAACTGGGCACAAAACCGCAGGATTGCTTCAGGCCCTAATCTGTTTCGGGCAGGGCATGCTGAGCCTTTGGTAAATTCCTCTTCCTGGTGGGAAATGAGCGTTACATTTGCCCGTGCAGACACCTACAGCTAGTCTCTCATTGGTTCTCCCTATTCCTGTTCATCTTGCACAGAAATTGCAAGCTGTGCCAAACAGGAGGTTAAAGGCACTGACTCTCCAAGCAGGGAGACTGTTAGTAAATCATCTGGAATGGTGAACCCGAGGACCAGGATACGAAAACTGAGATGCATTTTAAATCATTTCCCCATAACACGGTGGACCATACTGTGGGTTTCACATGCATGTTTTAGCTGGAGGAAGAATCCCTTGAACCTGAAGAGTTGGGACCCATGGAATAGGTACCATACAGTATGACTTCAAAGGGTGTGCATTTGCTCACCTAAACTCACCAATGCTATCAGCCTGAAGTGTCCAGCCTTATGTCTCAACCAGCTCTGGGTGTAGATGTGGTCAATCCCGGTTGCATCACATGCCCTGAGTGAATTATTTAAGAATTGCTCTCTATTTCACTGTCTTTGTGTTTTGTTTTCGAAATTTATTTTGATAATGGGATTTATCGGATTTTCACTGCTGCCTTTCGGCCGCTGTACACACCCTTGATTCTCTTACGGAGACATATATATCCATGGGTTTTAAGATTCTTCCTAGTCAGGTATATTCCTAGGCGTTGAATATGTGGTGTTGGGTCCATTTCGTTGAGCAAGGAGTAGGTCTTGTCTATTACATATTGGGCTTATGGAAAGTTATCTGTGCTAATTTCAGTCTCTGGTTTTATGCAGCACCCCAAGGCACCTTTCCGCATAAGCAAGCACTAGTTGGTTTTCTAAATTTGAGACCCTTTTCTATTTTGTAATTCAGTTCATGTGTAGTCAAGTTTACATTCCGTGTATTCGTGATATCTTATGATGTTTCTTTTTCTGTGTGACGTAGTTCACGTTGAATCACCGTACCTGCATCCACTCACTATGCCGCTATGGGCCTGATGACACAGATTTCATTGCTGAGTGATATTGCATTGTACGTACGTGCCACAAGTTCTTTATCCATTTTTTGCTTTCTGGGATATTTACCTGATACTGTAGACGAGCTTCTTGTGAACACAGCCGTCTCAAATATTGGGGTGGCTGTCTGTTTTTGATTTTAATTTCCGTAAGCTATAGGACCATAAGTGGAAGTGCCATAGGCTGTGTTGCTTTGTTTCTTTCGTGTTTCAGGAAACACCATACACTTCTCCAGGGTGGCTGCTGGCAATTTACATCCTGCCAATCAGCATAACAAGGCTCCCTGTTCTCCATATCCTGTCCTACCTTTCTGGATTTTACACTTTTTTCAGATGGCCCTTTTGCCAGGGGGGCAGTGAGACTTCATTGTAGTGCAGATTTCATTTACAGGCTTGCTTGGTTGGCCAAAAAGGGTGTATGCGTTTTTTCCTGAATATATTCAGGAAAAAACGCATACGCCCTTTTTGGCCAAGTGCATCATTGTCGACGTTCTGCCTCTTTTCCTATGCTTTCAGGGCAATTCCAGTCTACCCCCTGCAATCGTTTTCCTGAAATTCTGCCCCGCTTTCAAGTCCCCTTCGCAGGCTTACTTCAATATATTTTTGGAGGAAAGCTGTCATTTATAACTCTGCAGGTTTGTGAATTACAGTGCCCCTGAGCTCCTTTCTTCAACTCGCTTTCTTGTGAGCTGGGCACAAAACCGCAGGATTGCTTCAGGCCCTAATCTGTTTCCAGCAGGGCACACTGAGCCTTTGTTTAATTCCTCTTCCTGGTGGGCAATGAGCGTTACATTTGCCCGTGCAGACACCTACAGCTAGTCTCTCATTGGTTCTCCCTATTCCTGTTCATTTTGCACAGAAATTGCAAGCTGTGCCAAAGAGGAGATTAAAGGCACTGACTCTCCAAGCGGGGAGAGTGTTAGTAAAGCATCTGGAATGGTGAACCCGAGGACCAGGATACGAAAACTGAGATGCATTTTAAATCATTTCCCAATCACATGGTGGACGATACTCTTGGTTTCCCATGCATGTTTTAGCTGGAGGAAGAATCCCTTGAACCTGGAGAGTTGGGACCCATGGAATGGGTACCATGCAGTATGACTTCAAAGGGTCTGCATTTGCTCACCGAAACTCACCAATGCTATCAGCCTGAAGTGTCCAGCCTTATGTCTCAACCAGCTCTGGGTGTAGATGTGTTAAATCCCGGTTGCATCACATGCCCTGAGTGAATTATTTAAGAATTGCTCTCTATTTCACTGTCTTTATGATTTTTTTTTGAAATTTATTTTGATAATGGGATTTATCGGATTTTCACTGCTGCGTTTATGCCGCTGTACACACGCTTGATTCTCTTACGGAGACATATATATCCATGGGTTTTAAGATTCTTCCTAGTCAGGTATATTCCTAGGCGTTGAATATGTGGTGTTGGGTCCATTTCGTTGAGCAAGGAGTAGGTCTTGTCTATTACATATTTGGCTTATGGAAAGTTATCTGTGCTAATTTCAGTCTCTGGTTTTATGAAGCACCCCAACGCACCTTTCCCCATAAGCAAGCACTAGTTGGTTTTCTAAATTTGAGACCCTGTTCTGTTTTGTAATTCAGTTCATGTGTAGTCAAGTTTACATTCCGTGTATTAGTGATATCTTATGATGTTTCTTTTTCTGTGTGACGTAGTTCACGTAGAATCACCGTACCTGCATCCACTCACTATGCCGCTACGGGCCTGATGACACAGATTTCATTGCTGAGTGATATTGCATTGTACGTACGTGCCACAACTTCTTTATCCATATTTTGCTTTCTGGGATATTTACCTGTTACTGTAGACGAGCTTCTTGTGAACACAGCCGTCCCAAATATTGGGGTGGCTGTCTGTTTTTGATTTTAATTTCCGTAAGCTATAGGACCATAAGTGGAAGTGCCATAGACTGTGTTGCTTTGTTTCTTATGTGTTTCAGGAAACACCATACACTTCTCCAGGCTGGCTGCTGGCAATTTACATCCTGCCAATCAGCATAACAAGGCTCCCTGTTCTCCATATCCTGTCCTACCTTTCTGGATTTTACACTTTTTTCAGATGGCCCTCTTGCCCGGGGGGCAGTGAGACTTCATTGTAGTGCAGATTTCCTTTACAGGCCTGCTTGGTTGGCCAAAAAGGGCGTATGCGTTTTTTCCTGAATATATTCAGGAAAAAACGCATACGCCCTTTTTGGCCAAGTGCATCATTGTCGACGTTCTGCCTCATTTCCTATGCTTTCAGGGCAATTCCAGTCTACCCCCTGCAATCGTTTTCCTGAAATTCTGCCCCGCTTTCAAGTCCCCTTCGCAGGCTTACTTCAATATATTTTTGGAGGATAGCTGTCATTTATAACTCTGCAGGTTTGTGAATTACAGTGCCCCTGAGCTCCTTTCTTCAACTCGCTTTCTTGTGAACTGGGCACAAAACCGCAGGATTGCTTCAGGCCCTAATCTGTTTTGGGCAGGGCATGCTGAGCCTTTGGTAAATTCCTCTTCCTGGTGGGAAATGAGCGTTACATTTGCCCGTGCAGACACCTACAGCTAGTCTCTCATTGGTTCTCCCTATTCCTGTTCATCTTGCACAGAAATTGCAAGCTGTGCCACACAGGAGGTTAAAGGCACTGACTCTCCAAGCAGGGAGACTGTTAGTAAATCATCTGGAATGGTGAACCCGAGGACCAGGATACGAAAAGGCAGATGCATTTTAAATCATTTCCCCATAACACGGTGGACCATACTGTGGGTTTCACATGCATGTTTTAGCTGGAGGAAGAATCCCTTGAACCTGAATAGTTGGGACCCATGGAATAGGTACCATACAGTATGACTTCAAAGGGTGTGCATTTGCTCACCTAAACTCACCAATGCTATCAGCCTGAAGTGTCCAGCCTTATGTCTCAACCAGCTCTGGGTGTAGATGTGGTCAATCCCGGTTGCATCACATGCCCTGAGTGAATTATTTAAGAATTGCTCTCTATTTCACTGTCTTTGTGTTTTGTTTTCGAAATTTATTTTGATAATGGGATTTATCGGATTTTCACTGCTGCCTTTCGGCCGCTGTACACACCCTTGATTCTCTTACGGAGACATATATATCCATGGGTTTTAAGATTCTTCCTAGTCAGGTATATTCCTAGGCGTTGAATATGTGGTGTGGGGTCCATTTCGTTGAGCAAGGAGTAGGTCTTGTCTATTACATATTGGGCTTATGGAAAGTTATCTGTGCTAATTTCAGTCTCTGGTTTTATGCAGCACCCCAAGGCACCTTTCCCCATAAGCAAGCACTAGTTGGTTTTCTAAATTTGAGACCCTTTTCTATTTTGTAATTCAGTTCATGTGTAGTCAAGTTTACATTCCGTGTATTCGTGATATCTTATGATGTTTCTTTTTCTGTGTGACGTAGTTCACGTAGAATCACCGTACCTGCATCCACTCACTATGCCGCTATGGGCCTGATGACACAGATTTCATTGCTGAGTGATATTGCATTGTATGTACGTGCCACAAGTTCTTTATCCATTTTTTGCTTTCTGGGATATTTACCTGATACTGTAGACGAGCTTCTTGTGAACACAGCCGTCTCAAATATTGGGGTGGCTGTCTGTTTTTGATTTTAATTTCCGTAAGCTATAGGACCAAAAGTGGAAGTGCCATAGGCTGTGTTGCTTTGTTTCTTTCGTGTTTCAGGAAACACCATACACTTCTCCAGGGTGGCTGCTGGCAATTTACATCCTGCCAATCAGCATAACAAGGCTCCCTGTTCTCCATATCCTGTCCTACCTTTCTGGATTTTACACTTTTTTCAGATGGCCCTTTTGCCAGGGGGGCAGTGAGACTTCATTGTAGTGCAGATTTCATTTACAGGCTTGCTTGGTTGGCCAAAAAGGGCGTATGCGTTTTTTCCTGAATATATTCAGGAAAAAACGCATACGCCCTTTTTGGCCAAGTGCATCATTGTCGACGTTCTGCCTCTTTTCCTATGCTTTCAGGGCAATTCCAGTCTACCCCCTGCAATCGTTTTCCTGAAATTCTGCCCCGCTTTCAAGTCCCCTTCGCAGGCTTACTTCAATATATTTTTGGAGGAAAGCTGTCATTTATAACTCTGCAGGTTTGTGAATTACAGTGCCCCTGAGCTCCTTTCTTCAACTCGCTTTCTTGTGAGCTGGGCACAAAACCGCAGGATTGCTTCAGGCCCTAATCTGTTTCCAGCAGGGCACACTGAGCCTTTGTTTAATTCCTCTTCCTGGTGGGCAATGAGCGTTACATTTGCCCGTGCAGACACCTACAGCTAGTCTCTCATTGGTTCTCCCTATTCCTGTTCATTTTGCACAGAAATTGCAAGCTGTGCCAAAGAGGAGGTTAAAGGCACTGACTCTCCAAGCGGGGAGAGTGTTAGTAAAGCATCTGGAATGGTGAACCCGAGGACCAGGATACGAAAACTGAGATGCATTTTAAATCATTTCCCAATCACATGGTGGACGATACTCTTGGTTTCCCATGCATGTTTTAGCTGGAGGAAGAATCCCTTGAACCTGCAGAGTTGGGACCCATGGAATGGGTACCATGCAGCATGACTTCAAAGGGTCTGCATTTGCTCACCGAAACTCACCAATGCTATCAGCCTGAAGTGTCCAGCCTTATGTCTCAACCAGCTCTGGGTGTAGATGTGTTAAATCCCGGTTGCATCACATGCCCTGAGTGAATTATTTAAGAAGTGCTCTCTATTTCACTGTCTTTATGATTTTTTTTTGAAATTTATTTTGATAATGGGATTTATCGGATTTTCACTGCTGCGTTTATGCCGCTGTACACACGCTTGATTCTCTTACGGAGACATATATATCCATGGGTTTTAAGATTCTTCCTAGTCAGGTATATTCCTAGGCGTTGAATATGTGGTGTTGGGTCCATTTCGTTGAGCAAGGAGTAGGTCTTGTCTATTACATATTTGGCTTATGGAAAGTTATCTGTGCTAATTTCAGTCTCTGGTTTATGAAGCACCCCAACGCACCTTTCCCCATAAGCAAGCACTAGTTGGTTTTCTAAATTTGAGACCCTGTTCTGTTTTGTAATTCAGTTCATGTGTAGTCAAGTTTACATTCCGTGTATTAGTGATATCTTATGATGTTTCTTTTTCTGTGTGACGTAGTTCACGTAGAATCACCGTACCTGCATCCACTCACTATGCCGCTACGGGCCTGATGACACAGATTTCATTGCTGAGTGATATTGCATTGTACGTACGTGCCACAACTTCTTTATCCATATTTTGCTTTCTGGGATATTTACCTGTTACTGTAGACGAGCTTCTTGTGAACACAGCCGTCCCAAATATTGGGGTGGCTGTCTGTTTTTGATTTTAATTTCCAAAAGCTATAGGACCATAAGTGGAAGTGCCATAGACTGTGTTGCTTTGTTTCTTATGTGTTTCAGGAAACACCATACACTTCTCCAGGCTGGCTGCTGGCAATTTACATCCTGCCAATCATCATAACAAGGCTCCCTGTTCTCCATATCCTGTCCTACCTTTCTGGATTTTACACTTTTTTCAGATGGCCCTCTTGCACGGGGGGCAGTGAGACTTCATTGTAGTGCAGATTTCCTTTACAGGCTTGCTTGGTTGGCCAAAAAGGGCGTATGCGTTTTTTCCTGAATATATTCAGGAAAAAACGCATACGCCCTTTTTGGCCAAGTGCATCATTGTCGACGTTCTGCCTCTTTTCCTATGCTTTCAGGGCAATTCCAGTCTACCCCCTGCAATCGTTTTCCTGAAATTCTGCCCCGCTTTCAAGTCCCCTTCGCAGGCTTACTTCAATATATTTTTGGAGGAAAGCTGTCATTTATAACTCTGCAGGTTTGTGAATTACAGTGCCCCTGAGCTCCTTATTTCAACTCGCTTTCTTGTGAGCTGGGCACAAAACCGCAGGATTGCTTCAGGCCCTAATCTGTTTCCAGCAGGGCACACTGAGCCTTTGTTTAATTCCTCTTCCTGGTGGGCAATGAGCGTTACATTTGCCCGTGCAGACACCTACAGCTAGTCTCTCATTGGTTCTCCCTATTCCTGTTCATTTTGCACAGAAATTGCAAGCTGTGCCAAAGAGGAGGTTAAAGGCACTGACTCTCCAAGCGGGGAGAGTGTTAGTAAAGCATCTGGAATGGTGAACCCGAGGACCAGGATACGAAAACTGAGATGCATTTTAAATCATTTCCCAATCACATGGTGGACGATACTCTTGGTTTCCCATGCATGTTTTAGCTGGAGGAAGAATCCCTTGAACCTGGAGAGTTGGGACCCATGGAATGGGTACCATGCAGTATGACTTCAAAGGGTCTGCATTTGCTCACCGAAACTCACCAATGCTATCAGCCTGAAGTGTCCAGCCTTATGTCTCAACCAGCTCTGGGTGTAGATGTGTTAAATCCCGGTTGCATCACATGCCCTGAGTGAATTATTTAAGAATTGCTCTCTATTTCACTGTCTTTATGATTTTTTTTTGAAATTTATTTTGATAATGGGATTTATCGGATTTTCACTGCTGCGTTTATGCCGCTGTACACACGCTTGATTCTCTTACGGAGACATATATATCCATGGGTTTTAAGATTCTTCCTAGTCAGGTATATTCCTAGGCGTTGAATATGTGGTGTTGGGTCCATTTCGTTGAGCAAGGAGTAGGTCTTGTCTATTACATATTTGGCTTATGGAAAGTTATCTGTGCTAATTTCAGTCTCTGGTTTATGAAGCACCCCAACGCACCTTTCCCCATAAGCAAGCACTAGTTGTTTTTCTAAATTTGAGACCCTGTTCTGTTTTGTAATTCAGTTCATGTGTAGTCAAGTTTACATTCCGTGTATTAGTGATATCTTATGATGTTTCTTTTTCTGTGTGACGTAGTTCACGTAGAATCACCGTACCTGCATCCACTCACTATGCCGCTACGGGCCTGATGACACAGATTTCATTGCTGAGTGATATTGCATTGTACGTACGTGCCACAACTTCTTTATCCATATTTTGCTTTCTGGGATATTTACCTGTTACTGTAGACGAGCTTCTTGTGAACACAGCCGTCCCAAATATTGGGGTGGCTGTCTGTTTTTGATTTTAATTTCCGAAAGCTATAGGACCATAAGTGGAAGTGCCATAGACTGTGTTGCTTTGTTTCTTATGTGTTTCAGGAAACACCATACACTTCTCCAGGCTGGCTGCTGGCAATTTACATCCTGCCAATCAGCATAACAAGGCTCCCTGTTCTCCATATCCTGTCCTACCTTTCTGGATTTTACACTTTTTTCAGATGGCCCTCTTGCCCGGGGGGCAGTGAGACTTCATTGTAGTGCAGATTTCATTTACAGGCTTGCTTGGTTGGCCAAAAAGGGCGTATGCGTTTTTTCCTGAATATATTCAGGAAAAAACGCATACGCCCTTTTTGGCCAAGTGCATCATTGTCGACGTTCTGCCTCTTTTCCTATGCTTTCAGGGCAATTCCAGTCTACCCCCTGCAATCGTTTTCCTGAAATTCTGCCCCGCTTTCAAGTCCCCTTCGCAGGCTTACTTCAATATATTTTTGGAGGAAAGCTGTCATTTATAACTCTGCAGGTTTGTGAATTACAGTGCCCCTGAGCTCCTTATTTCAACTCGCTTTCTTGTGAGCTGGGCACAAAACCGCAGGATTGCTTCAGGCCCTAATCTGTTTCCAGCAGGGCACACTGAGCCTTTGTTTAATTCCTCTTCCTGGTGGGCAATGAGCGTTACATTTGCCCGTGCAGACACCTACAGCTAGTCTCTCATTGGTTCTCCCTATTCCTGTTCATTTTGCACAGAAATTGCAAGCTGTGCCAAAGAGGAGGTTAAAGGCACTGACTCTCCAAGCGGGGAGAGTGTTAGTAAAGCATCTGGAATGGTGAACCCGAGGACCAGGATACGAAAACTGAGATGCATTTTAAATCATTTCCCAATCACATGGTGGACGATACTCTTGGTTTCCCATGCATGTTTTAGCTGGAGGAAGAATCCCTTGAACCTGGAGAGTTGGGACCCATGGAATGGGTACCATGCAGTATGACTTCAAAGGGTCTGCATTTGCTCACCGAAACTCACCAATGCTATCAGCCTGAAGTGTCCAGCCTTATGTCTCAACCAGCTCTGGGTGTAGATGTGGTCAATCCCGGTTGCATCACATGCCCTGAGTGAATTATTTAAGAATTGCTCTCTATTTCACTGTCTTTATGATTTTTTTTTGAAATTTATTTTGATAATGGGATTTATCGGATTTTCACTGCTGCGTTTATGCCGCTGTACACACGCTTGATTCTCTTACGGAGACATATATATCCATGGGTTTTAAGATTCTTCCTAGTCAGGTATATTCCTAGGCGTTGAATATGTGGTGTTGGGTCCATTTCGTTGAGCAAGGAGTAGGTCTTGTCTATTACATATTTGGCTTATGGAAAGTTATCTGTGCTAATTTCAGTCTCTGGTTTTATGAAGCACCCCAAGGCACCTTTCCCCATAAGCAAGCACTAGTTGGTTTTCTAAATTTGAGACCCTGTTCTGTTTTGTAATTCAGTTCATGTGTAGTCAAGTTTACATTCCGTGTATTAGTGATATCTTATGATGTTTCTTTTTCTGTGTGACGTAGTTCACGTAGAATCACCGTACCTGCATCCACTCACTATGCCGCTACGGGCCTGATGACACAGATTTCATTGCTGAGTGATATTGCATTGTACGTACGTGCCACAACTTCTTTATCCATATTTTGCTTTCTGGGATATTTACCTGTTACTGTAGACGAGCTTCTTGTGAACACAGCCGTCCCAAATATTGGGGTGGCTGTCTGTTTTTGATTTTAATTTCCGTAAGCTATAGGACCATAAGTGGAAGTGCCATAGACTGTGTTGCTTTGTTTCTTATGTGTTTCAGGAAACACCATACACTTCTCCAGGCTGGCTGCTGGCAATTTACATCCTGCCAATCAGCATAACAAGGCTCCCTGTTCTCCATATCCTGTCCTACCTTTCTGGATTTTACACTTTTTTCAGATGGCCCTCTTGCCCGGGGGGCAGTGAGACTTCATTGTAGTGCAGATTTCCTTTACAGGCTTGCTTGGTTGGCCAAAAAGGGCGTATGCGTTTTTTCCTGAATATATTCAGGAAAAAACGCATACGCCCTTTTTGGCCAAGTGCATCATTGTCGACGTTCTGCCTCTTTTCCTATGCTTTCAGGGC
The DNA here is from genome assembly GCF_963924675.1 of Phocoena phocoena. Lineage (NCBI taxonomy): Eukaryota > Metazoa > Chordata > Mammalia > Artiodactyla > Phocoenidae > Phocoena > Phocoena phocoena. The sequence goes on from NW_027077470.1 coordinate 38,661, forward strand.
AATTCCAGTCTACCCCCTGCAATCGTTTTCCTGAAATTCTGCCCCGCTTTCAAGTCCCCTTCGCAGGCTTACTTCAATATATTTTTGGAGGATAGCTGTCATTTATAACTCTGCAGGTTTGTGAATTACAGTGCCCCTGAGCTCCTTTCTTCAACTCGCTTTCTTGTGAACTGGGCACAAAACCGCAGGATTGCTTCAGGCCCTAATCTGTTTCGGGCAGGGCATGCTGAGCCTTTGGTAAATTCCTCTTCCTGGTGGGAAATGAGCGTTACATTTGCCCGTGCAGACACCTACAGCTAGTCTCTCATTGGTTCTCCCTATTCCTGTTCATCTTGCACAGAAATTGCAAGCTGTGCCAAACAGGAGGTTAAAGGCACTGACTCTCCAAGCAGGGAGACTGTTAGTAAATCATCTGGAATGGTGAACCCGAGGACCAGGATACGAAAACTGAGATGCATTTTAAATCATTTCCCCATAACACGGTGGACCATACTGTGGGTTTCACATGCATGTTTTAGCTGGAGGAAGAATCCCTTGAACCTGAAGAGTTGGGACCCATGGAATAGGTACCATACAGTATGACTTCAAAGGGTGTGCATTTGCTCACCGAAACTCACCAATGCTATCAGCCTGAAGTGTCCAGCCTTATGTCTCAACCAGCTCTGGGTGTAGATGTGGTCAATCCCGGTTGCATCACATGCCCTGAGTGAATTATTTAAGAATTGCTCTCTATTTCACTGTCTTTGTGTTTTGTTTTCGAAATTTATTTTGATAATGGGATTTATCGGATTTTCACTGCTGCCTTTCGGCCGCTGTACACACCCTTGATTCTCTTACGGAGACATATATATCCATGGGTTTTAAGATTCTTCCTAGTCAGGTATATTCCTAGGCATTGAATATGTGGTGTTGGGTCCATTTCGTTGAGCAAGGAGTAGGTCTTGTCTATTACATATTGGGCTTATGGAAAGTTATCTGTGCTAATTTCAGTCTCTGGTTTTATGCAGCACCCCAAGGCACCTTTCCCCATAAGCAAGCACTAGTTGGTTTTCTAAATTTGAGACCCTTTTCTATTTTGTAATTCAGTTCATGTGTAGTCAAGTTTACATTCCGTGTATTCGTGATATCTTATGATGTTTCTTTTTCTGTGTGACGTAGTTCACGTAGAATCACCGTACCTGCATCCACTCACTATGCCGCTATGGGCCTGATGACACAGATTTCATTGCTGAGTGATATTGCATTGTACGTACGTGCCACAAGTTCTTTATCCATTTTTTGCTTTCTGGGATATTTACCTGATACTGTAGACGAGCTTCTTGTGAACACAGCCGTCTCAAATATTGGGGTGGCTGTCTGTTTTTGATTTTAATTTCCGTAACCTATAGGACCATAAGTGGAAGTGCCATAGGCTGTGTTGTTTTGTTTCTTTCGTGTTTCAGGAAACACCATACACTTCTCCAGGGTGGCTGCTGGCAATTTACATCCTGCCAATCAGCATAACAAGGCTCCCTGTTCTCCATATCCTGTCCTACCTTTCTGGATTTTACACTTTTTTCAGATGGCCCCTTTGCCAGGGGGGCAGTGAGACTTCATTGTAGTGCAGATTTCATTTACAGGCTTGCTTGGTTGGCCAAAAAGGGCGTATGCGTTTTTTCCTGAATATATTCAGGAAAAAACGCATACGCCCTTTTTGGCCAAGTGCATCATTGTCGACGTTCTGCCTCTTTTCCTATGCTTTCAGGGCAATTCCAGTCTACCCCCTGCAATCGTTTTCCTGAAATTCTGCCCCGCTTTCAAGTCCCCTTCGCAGGCTTACTTCAATATATTTTTGGAGGAAAGCTGTCATTTATAACTCTGCAGGTTTGTGAATTACAGTGCCCCTGAGCTCCTTTCTTCAACTCGCTTTCTTGTGAGCTGGGCACAAAACCGCAGGATTGCTTCAGGCCCTAATCTCTTTCCAGCAGGGCACACTGAGCCTTTGTTTAATTCCTCTTCCTGGTGGGCAATGAGCGTTACATTTGCCCGTGCAGACACCTACAGCTAGTCTCTCATTGGTTCTCCCTATTCCTGTTCATTTTGCACAGAAATTGCAAGCTGTGCCAAAGAGGAGGTTAAAGGCACTGACTCTCCAAGCGGGGAGAGTGTTAGTAAAGCATCTGGAATGGTGAACCTGAGGACCAGGATACGAAAACTGAGATGCATTTTAAATCATTTCCCAATCACATGGTGGACGATACTCTTGGTTTCCCATGCATGTTTTAGCTGGAGGAAGAATCCCTTGAACCTGGAGAGTTGGGACCCATGGAATGGGTACCATGCAGTATGACTTCAAAGGGTCTGCATTTGCTCACCGAAACTCACCAATGCTATCAGCCTGAAGTGTCCAGCCTTATGTCTCAACCAGCTCTGGGTGTAGATGTGTTAAATCCCGGTTGCATCACATGCCCTGAGTGAATTATTTAAGAATTGCTCTCTATTTCACTGTCTTTATGATTTTTTTTTGAAATTTATTTTGATAATGGGATTTATCGGATTTTCACTGCTGCGTTTATGCCGCTGTACACACGCTTGATTCTCTTACGGAGACATATATATCCATGGGTTTTAAGATTCTTCCTAGTCAGGTATATTCCTAGGCGTTGAATATGTGGTGTTGGGTCCATTTCGTTGAGCAAGGAGTAGGTCTTGTCTATTACATATTTGGCTTATGGAAAGTTATCTGTGCTAATTTCAGTCTCTGGTTTTATGAAGCACCCCAACGCACCTTTCCCCATAAGCAAGCACTAGTTGGTTTTCTAAATTTGAGACCCTGTTCTGTTTTGTAATTCAGTTCATGTGTAGTCAAGTTTACATTCCGTGTATTAGTGATATCTTATGATGTTTCTTTTTCTGTGTGACGTAGTTCACGTAGAATCACCGTACCTGCATCCACTCACTATGCCGCTACGGGCCTGATGACACAGATTTCATTGCTGAGTGATATTGCATTGTACGTACGTGCCACAACTTCTTTATCCATATTTTGCTTTCTGGGATATTTACCTGTTACTGTAGACGAGCTTCTTGTGAACACAGCCGTCCCAAATATTGGGGTGGCTGTCTGTTTTTGATTTTAATTTCCGTAAGCTATAGGACCATAAGTGGAAGTGCCATAGACTGTGTTGCTTTGTTTCTTATGTGTTTCAGGAAACACCATACACTTCTCCAGGCTGGCTGCTGGCAATTTACATCCTGCCAATCAGCATAACAAGGCTCCCTGTTCTCCATATCCTGTCCTACCTTTCTGGATTTTACACTTTTTTCAGATGGCCCTCTTGCCCGGGGGGCAGTGAGACTTCATTGTAGTGCAGATTTCCTTTACAGGCTTGCTTGGTTGGCCAAAAAGGGCGTATGCGTTTTTTCCTGAATATATTCAGGAAAAAACGCATACGCCCTTTTTGGCCAAGTGCATCATTGTCGACGTTCTGCCTCTTTTCCTATGCTTTCAGGGCAATTCCAGTCTACCCCCTGCAATCGTTTTCCTGAAATTCTGCCCCGCTTTCAAGTCCCCTTCGCAGGCTTACTTCAATATATTTTTGGAGGATAGCTGTCATTTATAACTCTGCAGGTTTGTGAATTACAGTGCCCCTGAGCTCCTTTCTTCAACTCGCTTTCTTGTGAACTGGGCACAAAACCGCAGGATTGCTTCAGGCCCTAATCTGTTTCGGGCAGGGCATGCTGAGCCTTTGGTAAATTCCTCTTCCTGGTGGGAAATGAGCGTTACATTTGCCCGTGCAGACACCTACAGCTAGTCTCTCATTGGTTCTCCCTATTCCTGTTCATCTTGCACAGAAATTGCAAGCTGTGCCAAACAGGAGGTTAAAGGCACTGACTCTCCAAGCAGGGAGACTGTTAGTAAATCATCTGGAATGGTGAACCCGAGGACCAGGATACGAAAACTGAGATGCATTTTAAATCATTTCCCCATAACACGGTGGACCATACTGTGGGTTTCACATGCATGTTTTAGCTGGAGGAAGAATCCCTTGAACCTGAAGAGTTGGGACCCATGGAATAGGTACCATACAGTATGACTTCAAAGGGTGTGCATTTGCTCACCGAAACTCACCAATGCTATCAGCCTGAAGTGTCCAGCCTTATGTCTCAACCAGCTCTGGGTGTAGATGTGGTCAATCCCGGTTGCATCACATGCCCTGAGTGAATTATTTAAGAATTGCTCTCTATTTCACTGTCTTTGTGTTTTGTTTTCGAAATTTATTTTGATAATGGGATTTATCGGATTTTCACTGCTGCCTTTCGGCCGCTGTACACACCCTTGATTCTCTTACGGAGACATATATATCCATGGGTTTTAAGATTCTTCCTAGTCAGGTATATTCCTAGGCGTTGAATATGTGGTGTTGGGTCCATTTCGTTGAGCAAGGAGTAGGTCTTGTCTATTACATATTGGGCTTATGGAAAGTTATCTGTGCTAATTTCAGTCTCTGGTTTTATGCAGCACCCCAAGGCACCTTTCCCCATAAGCAAGCACTAGTTGGTTTTCTAAATTTGAGACCCTTTTCTATTTTGTAATTCAGTTCATGTGTAGTCAAGTTTACATTCCGTGTATTCGTGATATCTTATGATGTTTCTTTTTCTGTGTGACGTAGTTCACGTAGAATCACCGTACCTGCATCCACTCACTATGCCGCTATGGGCCTGATGACACAGATTTCATTGCTGAGTGATATTGCATTGTACGTACGTGCCACAAGTTCTTTATCCATTTTTTGCTTTCTGGGATATTTACCTGATACTGTAGACGAGCTTCTTGTGAACACAGCCGTCTCAAATATTGGGGTGGCTGTCTGTTTTTGATTTTAATTTCCGTAAGCTATAGGACCATAAGTGGAAGTGCCATAGGCTGTGTTGCTTTGTTTCTTTCGTGTTTCAGGAAACACCATACACTTCTCCAGGGTGGCTGCTGGCAATTTACATCCTGCCAATCAGCATAACAAGGCTCCCTGTTCTCCATATCCTGTCCTACCTTTCTGGATTTTACACTTTTTTCAGATGGCCCTTTTGCCAGGGGGGCAGTGAGACTTCATTGTAGTGCAGATTTCATTTACAGGCTTGCTTGGTTGGCCAAAAAGGGCGTATGCATTTTTTCCTGAATATATTCAGGAAAAAACGCATACGCCCTTTTTGGCCAAGTGCATCATTGTCGACGTTCTGCCTCTTTTCCTATGCTTTCAGGGCAATTCCAGTCTACCCCCTGCAATCGTTTTCCTGAAATTCTGCCCCGCTTTCAAGTCCCCTTCGCAGGCTTACTTCAATATATTTTTGGAGGAAAGCTGTCATTTATAACTCTGCAGGTTTGTGAATTACAGTGCCCCTGAGCTCCTTTCTTCAACTCGCTTTCTTGTGAGCTGGGCACAAAACCGCAGGATTGCTTCAGGCCCTAATCTGTTTCGGGCAGGGCATGCTGAGCCTTTGGTAAATTCCTCTTCCTGGTGGGAAATGAGCGTTACATTTGCCCGTGCAGACACCTACAGCTAGTCTCTCATTGGTTCTCCCTATTCCTGTTCATCTTGCACAGAAATTGCAAGCTGTGCCAAACAGGAGGTTAAAGGCACTGACTCTCCAAGCAGGGAGACTGTTAGTAAATCATCTGGAATGGTGAACCCGAGGACCAGGATACGAAAACTGAGATGCATTTTAAATCATTTCCCCATAACACGGTGGACCATACTGTGGGTTTCACATGCATGTTTTAGCTGGAGGAAGAATCCCTTGAACCTGAAGAGTTGGGACCCATGGAATAGGTACCATACAGTATGACTTCAAAGGGTGTGCATTTGCTCACCTAAACTCACCAATGCTATCAGCCTGAAGTGTCCAGCCTTATGTCTCAACCAGCTCTGGGTGTAGATGTGGTCAATCCCGGTTGCATCACATGCCCTGAGTGAATTATTTAAGAATTGCTCTCTATTTCACTGTCTTTGTGTTTTGTTTTCGAAATTTATTTTGATAATGGGATTTATCGGATTTTCACTGCTGCCTTTCGGCCGCTGTACACACCCTTGATTCTCTTACGGAGACATATATATCCATGGGTTTTAAGATTCTTCCTAGTCAGGTATATTCCTAGGCGTTGAATATGTGGTGTTGGGTCCATTTCGTTGAGCAAGGAGTAGGTCTTGTCTATTACATATTGGGCTTATGGAAAGTTATCTGTGCTAATTTCAGTCTCTGGTTTTATGCAGCACCCCAAGGCACCTTTCCCCATAAGCAAGCACTAGTTGGTTTTCTAAATTTGAGACCCTTTTCTATTTTGTAATTCAGTTCATGTGTAGTCAAGTTTACATTCCGTGTATTCGTGATATCTTATGATGTTTCTTTTTCTGTGTGACGTAGTTCACGTAGAATCACCGTACCTGCATCCACTCACTATGCCACTATGGGCCTGATGACACAGATTTCATTGCTGAGTGATATTGCATTGTACGTACGTGCCACAAGTTCTTTATCCATTTTTTGCTTTCTGGGATATTTACCTGATACTGTAGACGAGCTTCTTGTGAACACAGCCGTCTCAAATATTGAGGTGGCTGTCTGTTTTTGATTTTAATTTCCGTAAGCTATAGGACCATAAGTGGAAGTGCCATAGGCTGTGTTGCTTTGTTTCTTTCGTGTTTCAGGAAACACCATACACTTCTCCAGGGTGGCTGCTGGCAATTTACATCCTGCCAATCAGCATAACAAGGCTCCCTGTTCTCCATATCCTGTCCTACCTTTCTGGATTTTACACTTTTTTCAGATGGCCCTTTTGCCAGGGGGGCAGTGAGACTTCATTGTAGTGCAGATTTCATTTACAGGCTTGCTTGTTTGGCCAAAAAGGGCGTATGCGTTTTTTCCTGAATATATTCAGGAAAAAACGCATACGCCCTTTTTGGCCAAGTGCATCATTGTCGACGTTCTGCCTCTTTTCCTATGCTTTCAGGGCAATTCCAGTCTACCCCCTGCAATCGTTTTCCTGAAATTCTGCCCCGCTTTCAAGTCCCCTTCGCAGGCTTACTTCAATATATTTTTGGAGGAAAGCTGTCATTTATAACTCTGCAGGTTTGTGAATTACAGTGCCCCTGAGCTCCTTTCTTCAACTCGCTTTCTTGTGAGCTGGGCACAAAACCGCAGGATTGCTTCAGGCCCTAATCTCTTTCCGGCAGGGCACGCTGAGCCTTTGTTTAATTCCTCTTCCTGGTGGGCAATGTGCGTTACATTTGCCCGTGCAGACACCTACAGCTAGTCTCTCATTGGTTCTCCCTATTCCTGTTCATTTTGCACAGAAATTGCAAGCTGTGCCAAAGAGGAGGTTAAAGGCACTGACTCTCCAAGCGGGGAGAGTGTTAGTAAAGCATCTGGAATGGTGAACCCGAGGACCAGGATACGAAAACTGAGATGCATTTTAAATCATTTCCCAATCACATGGTGGACGATACTCTTGGTTTCCCATGCATGTTTTAGCTGGAGGAAGAATCCCTTGAACCTGGAGAGTTGGGACCCATGGAATGGGTACCATGCAGTATGACTTCAAAGGGTCTGCATTTGCTCACCGAAACTCACCAATGCTATCAGCCTGAAGTGTCCAGCCTTATGTCTCAACCAGCTCTGCGTGTAGATGTGTTAAATCCCGGTTGCATCACATGCCCTGAGTGAATTATTTAAGAATTGCTCTCTATTTCACTGTCTTTATGATTTTTTTTTGAAATTTATTTTGATAATGGGATTTATCGGATTTTCACTGCTGCGTTTATGCCGCTGTACACACGCTTGATTCTCTTATGGAGACATATATATCCTTGGGTTTTAAGATTCTTCCTAGTCAGGTATATTCCTAGGCGTTGAATATGTGGTGTTGGGTCCATTTCGTTGAGCAAGGAGTAGGTCTTGTCTATTACATATTTGGCTTATGGAAAGTTATCTGTGCTAATTTCAGTCTCTGGTTTTATGAAGCACCCCAACGCACCTTTCCCCATAAGCAAGCACTAGTTGGTTTTCTAAATTTGAGACCCTGTTCTGTTTTGTAATTCAGTTCATGTGTAGTCAAGTTTACATTCCGTGTATTAGTGATATCTTATGATGTTTCTTTTTCTGTGTGACGTAGTTCACGTAGAATCACCGTACCTGCATCCACTCACTATGCCGCTACGGGCCTGATGACACAGATTTCATTGCTGAGTGATATTGCATTGTACGTACGTGCCACAACTTCTTTATCCATATTTTGCTTTCTGGGATATTTACCTGTTACTGTAGACGAGCTTCTTGTGAACACAGCCGTCCCAAATATTGGGGTGGCTGTCTGTTTTTGATTTTAATTTCCGTAAGCTATAGGACCATAAGTGGAAGTGCCATAGACTGTGTTGCTTTGTTTCTTATGTGTTTCAGGAAACACCATACACTTCTCCAGGCTGGCTGCTGGCAATTTACATCCTGCCAATCAGCATAACAAGGCTCTCTGTTCTCCATATCCTGTCCTACCTTTCTGGATTTTACACTTTTTTCAGATGGCCCTCTTGCCCGGGGGGCAGTGAGACTTCATTGTAGTGCAGATTTCCTTTACAGGCTTGCTTGGTTGGCCAAAAAGGGCGTATGCGTTTTTTCCTGAATATATTCAGGAAAAAACGCATACGCCCTTTTTGGCCAAGTGCATCATTGTCGACGTTCTGCCTCTTTTCCTATGCTTTCAGGGCAATTCCAGTCTACCCCCTGCAATCGTTTTCCTGAAATTCTGCCCCGCTTTCAAGTCCCCTTCGCAGGCTTACTTCAATATATTTTTGGAGGATAGCTGTCATTTATAACTCTGCAGGTTTGTGAATTACAGTGCCCCTGAGCTCCTTTCTTCAACTCGCTTTCTTGTGAACTGGGCACAAAACCGCAGGATTGCTTCAGGCCCTAATCTGTTTCGGGCAGGGCATGCTGAGCCTTTGGTAAATTCCTCTTCCTGGTGGGAAATGAGCGTTACATTTGCCCGTGCAGACACCTACAGCTAGTCTCTCATTGGTTCTCCCTATTCCTGTTCATCTTGCACAGAAATTGCAAGCTGTGCCAAACAGGAGGTTAAAGGCACTGACTCTCCAAGCAGGGAGACTGTTAGTAAATCATCTGGAATGGTGATCCCGAGGACCAGGATACGAAAACTGAGATGCATTTTAAATCATTTCCCCATAACACGGTGGACCATACTGTGGGTTTCACATGCATGTTTTAGCTGGAGGAAGAATCCCTTGAACCTGAAGAGTTGGGACCCATGGAATAGGTACCATACAGTATGACTTCAAAGGGTGTGCATTTGCTCACCTAAACTCACCAATGCTATCAGCCTGAAGTGTCCAGCCTTATGTCTCAACCAGCTCTGGGTGTAGATGTGGTCAATCCCGGTTGCATCACATGCCCTGAGTGAATTATTTAAGAATTGCTCTCTATTTCACTGTCTTTGTGTTTTGTTTTCGAAATTTATTTTGATAATGGGATTTATCGGATTTTCACTGCTGCCTTTCGGCCGCTGTACACACCCTTGATTCTCTTACGGAGACATATATATCCATGGGTTTTAAGATTCTTCCTAGTCAGGTATATTCCTAGGCGTTGAATATGTGGTGTTGGGTCCATTTCGTTGAGCAAGGAGTAGGTCTTGTCTATTACATATTGGGCTTATGGAAAGTTATCTGTGCTAATTTCAGTCTCTGGTTTTATGCAGCACCCCAAGGCACCTTTCCCCATAAGCAAGCACTAGTTGGTTTTCTAAATTTGAGGCCCTGTTCTGTTTTGTAATTCAGTTCATGTGTAGTCAAGTTTACATTCCGTGTATTCGTGATATCTTATGATGTTTCTTTTTCTGTGTGACGTAGTTCACGTAGAATCACCGTACCTGCATCCACTCACTATGCCGCTATGGGCCTGATGACACAGATTTCATTGCTGAGTGATATTGCATTGTACGTACGTGCCACAAGTTCTTTATCCATTTTTTGCTTTCTGGGATATTTACCTGATACTGTAGACGAGCTTCTTGTGAACACAGCCGTCTCAAATATTGGGGTGGCTGTCTGTTTTTGATTTTAATTTCCGTAAGCTATAGGACCATAAGTGGAAGTGCCATAGGCTGTGTTGCTTTGTTTCTTTCGTGTTTCAGGAAACACCATACACTTCTCCAGGGTGGCTGCTGGCAATTTACATCCTGCCAATCAGCATAACAAGGCTCCCTGTTCTCCATATCCTGTCCTACCTTTCTGGATTTTACACTTTTTTCAGATGGCCCTTTTGCCAGGGGGGCAGTGAGACTTCATTGTAGTGCAGATTTCATTTACAGGCTTGCTTGGTTGGCCAAAAAGGGCGTATGCGTTTTTTCCTGAATATATTCAGGAAAAAACGCATACGCCCTTTTTGGCCAAGTGCATCATTGTCGACGTTCTGCCTCTTTTCCTATGCTTTCAGGGCAATTCCAGTCTACCCCCTGCAATCGTTTTCCTGAAATTCTGCCCCGCTTTCAAGTCCCCTTCGCAGGCTTACTTCAATATATTTTTGGAGGAAAGCTGTCATTTATAACTCTGCAGGTTTGTGAATTACAGTGCCCCTGAGCTCCTTTCTTCAACTCGCTTTCTTGTGAGCTGGGCACAAAACCGCAGGATTGCTTCAGGCCCTAATCTGTTTCCAGCAGGGCACACTGAGCCTTTGTTTAATTCCTCTTCCTGGTGGGCAATGAGCGTTACATTTGCCTGTGCAGACACCTACAGCTAGTCTCTCATTGGTTCTCCCTATTCCTGTTCATTTTGCACAGAAATTGCAAGCTGTGCCAAAGAGGAGGTTAAAGGCACTGACTCTCCAAGCGGGGAGAGTGTTAGTAAAGCATCTGGAATGGTGAACCCGAGGACCAGGATACGAAAACTGAGATGCATTTTAAATCATTTCCCAATCACATGGTGGACGATACTCTTGGTTTCCCATGCATGTTTTAGCTGGAGGAAGAATCCCTTGAACCTGGAGAGTTGGGACCCATGGAATGGGTACCATGCAGTATGACTTCAAAGGGTCTGCATTTGCTCACCGAAACTCACCAATGCTATCAGCCTGAAGTGTCCAGCCTTATGTCTCAACCAGCTCTGGGTGTAGATGTGTTAAATCCCGGTTGCATCACATGCCCTGAGTGAATTATTTAAGAATTGCTCTCTATTTCACTGTCTTTATGATTTTTTTTTGAAATTTATTTTGATAATGGGATTTATCGGATTTTCACTGCTGCGTTTATGCCGCTGTACACACGCTTGATTCTCTTACGGAGACATATATATCCATGGGTTTTAAGATTCTTCCTAGTCAGGTATATTCCTAGGCGTTGAATATGTGGTGTTGGGTCCATTTCGTTGAGCAAGGAGTAGGTCTTGTCTATTACATATTTGGCTTATGGAAAGTTATCTGTGCTAATTTCAGTCTCTGGTTTTATGAAGCACCCCAACGCACCTTTCCCCATAAGCAAGCACTAGTTGGTTTTCTAAATTTGAGACCCTGTTCTGTTTTGTAATTCAGTTCATGTGTAGTCAAGTTTACATTCCGTGTATTAGTGATATCTTATGATGTTTCTTTTTCTGTGTGACGTAGTTCACGTAGAATCACCGTACCTGCATCCACTCACTATGCCGCTACGGGCCTGATGACACAGATTTCATTGCTGAGTGATATTGCATTGTACGTACGTGCCACAACTTCTTTATCCATATTTTGCTTTCTGGGATATTTACCTGTTACTGTAGACGAGCTTCTTGTGAACACAGCCGTCCCAAATATTGGGGTGGCTGTCTGTTTTTGATTTTAATTTCCGTAAGCTATAGGACCATAAGTGGAAGTGCCATAGACTGTGTTGCTTTGTTTCTTATGTGTTTCAGGAAACACCATACACTTCTCCAGGGTGGCTGCTGGCAATTTACATCCTGCCAATCAGCATAACAAGGCTCCCTGTTCTCCATATCCTGTCCTACCTTTCTGGATTTTACACTTTTTTCAGATGGCCCTCTTGCCCGGGGGGCAGTGAGACTTCATTGTAGTGCAGATTTCCTTTACAGGCTTGCTTGGTTGGCCAAAAAGGGCGTATGCGTTTTTTCCTGAATATATTCAGGAAAAAACGCATACGCCCTTTTTGGCCAAGTGCATCATTGTCGACGTTCTGCCTCTTTTCCTATGCTTTCAGGGCAATTCCAGTCTACCCCCTGCAATCGTTTTCCTGAAATTCTGCCCCTCTTTCAAGTCCCCTTCGCAGGCTTACTTCAATATATTTTTGGAGGATAGCTGTCATTTATAACTCTGCAGGTTTGTGAATTACAGTGCCCCTGAGCTCCTTTCTTCAACTCGCTTTCTTGTGAACTGGGCACAAAACCGCAGGATTGCTTCAGGCCCTAATCTGTTTCGGGCAGGGCATGCTGAGCCTTTGGTAAATTCCTCTTCCTGGTGGGAAATGAGCGTTACATTTGCCCGTGCAGACACCTACAGCTAGTCTCTCATTGGTTCTCCCTATTCCTGTTCATCTTGCACAGAAATTGCAAGCTGTGCCAAACAGAAGGTTAAAGGCACTGACTCTCCAAGCAGGGAGACTGTTAGTAAATCATCTGGAATGGTGATCCCGAGGACCAGGATACGAAAACTGAAATGCATTTTAAATCATTTCCCCATAACACGGTGGACCATACTGTGGGTTTCACATGCATGTTTTAGCTGGAGGAAGAATCCCTTGAACCTGAAGAGTTGGGACCCATGGAATAGGTACCATACAGTATGACTTCAAAGGGTGTGCATTTGCTCACCTAAACTCACCAATGCTATCAGCCTGAAGTGTCCAGCCTTATGTCTCAACCAGCTCTGGGTGTAGATGTGGTCAATCCCGGTTGCATCACATGCCCTGAGTGAATTATTTAAGAATTGCTCTCTATTTCACTGTCTTTGTGTTTTGTTTTCGAAATTTATTTTGATAATGGGATTTATCGGATTTTCACTGCTGCCTTTCGGCCGCTGTACACACCCTTGATTCTCTTAAGGAGACATATATATCCATGGGTTTTAAGATTCTTCCTAGTCAGGTATATTCCTAGGCGTTGAATATGTGGTGTTGGGTCCATTTCGTTGAGCAAGGAGTAGGTCTTGTCTATTACATATTGGGCTTATGGAAAGTTATCTGTGCTAATTTCAGTCTCTGGTTTTATGCAGCACCCCAAGGCACCTTTCCCCATAAGCAAGCACTAGTTGGTTTTCTAAATTTGAGGCCCTGTTCTGTTTTGTAATTCAGTTCATGTGTAGTCAAGTTTACATTCCGTGTATTAGTGATATCTTATGATGTTTCTTTTTCTGTGTGACGTAGTTCACGTAGAATCACCGTACCTGCATCCACTCACTATGCCGCTATGGGCCTGATGACACAGATTTCATTGCTGAGTGATATTGCATTGTACGTACGTGCCACAAGTTCTTTATCCATTTTTTGCTTTCTGGGATATTTACCTGATACTGTAGACGAGCTTCTTGTGAACACAGCCGTCTCAAATATTGGGGTGGCTGTCTGTTTTTGATTTTAATTTCCGTAAGCTATAGGACCATAAGTGGAAGTGCCATAGGCTGTGTTGCTTTGTTTCTTTCGTGTTTCAGGAAACACCATACACTTCTCCAGGGTGGCTGCTGGCAATTTACATCCTGCCAATCAGCATAACAAGGCTCCCTGTTCTCCATATCCTGTCCTACCTTTCTGGATTTTACACTTTTTTCAGATGGCCCTTTTGCCAGGGGGGCAGTGAGACTTCATTGTAGTGCAGATTTCATTTACAGGCTTGCTTGGTTGGCCAAAAAGGGCGTATGCGTTTTTTCCTGAACATATTCAGGAAAAAACGCATACGCCCTTTTTGGCCAAGTGCATCATTGTCGACGTTCTGCCTCTTTTCCTATGCTTTCAGGGCAATTCCAGTCTACCCCCTGCAATCGTTTTCCTGAAATTCTGCCCCGCTTTCAAGTCCCCTTCGCAGGCTTACTTCAATATATTTTTGGAGGAAAGCTGTCATTTATAACTCTGCAGGTTTGTGAATTACAGTGCCCCTGAGCTCCTTTCTTCAACTCGCTTTCTTGTGAGCTGGGCACAAAACCGAAGGATTGCTTCAGGCCCTAATCTGTTTCCAGCAGGGCACACTGAGCCTTTGTTTAATTCCTCTTCCTGGTGGGCAATGAGCGTTACATTTGCCCGTGCAGACACCTACAGCTAGTCTCTCATTGGTTCTCCCTATTCCTGTTCATTTTGCACAGAAATTGCAAGCTGTGCCAAAGAGGAGGTTAAAGGCACTGACTCTCCAAGCGGGGAGAGTGTTAGTAAAGCATCTGGAATGGTGAACCCGAGGACCAGGATACGAAAACTGAGATGCATTTTAAATCATTTCCCAATCACATGGTGGACGATACTCTTGGTTTCCCATGCATGTTTTAGCTGGAGGAAGAATCCCTTGAACCTGGAGAGTTGGGACCCATGGAATGGGTACCATGCAGTATGACTTCAAAGGGTCTGCATTTGCTCACTGAAACTCACCAATGCTATCAGCCTGAAGTGTCCAGCCTTATGTCTCAACCAGCTCTGGGTGTAGATGTGTTAAATCCCGGTTGCATCACATGCCCTGAGTGAATTATTTAAGAATTGCTCTCTATTTCACTGTCTTTATGATTATTTTTTGAAATTTATTTTGATAATGGGATTTATCGGATTTTCACTGCTGCGTTTATGCCGCTGTACACACGCTTGATTCTCTTACGGAGACATATATATCCATGGGTTTTAAGATTCTTCCTAGTCAGGTATATTCCTAGGCGTTGAATATGTGGTGTTGGGTCCATTTCGTTGAGCAAGGAGTAGGTCTTGTCTATTACATATTTGGCTTATGGAAAGTTATCTGTGCTAATTTCAGTCTCTGGTTTTATGAAGCACCCCAACGCACCTTTCCCCATAAGCAAGCACTAGTTGGTTTTCTAAATTTTAGACCCTGTTCTGTTTTGTATTTCAGTTCATGTGTAGTCAAGTTTACATTCCGTGTATTAGTGATATCTTATGATGTTTCTTTTTCTGTGTGACGTAGTTCACGTAGAATCACCGTACCTGCATCCACTCACTATGCCGCTACGGGCCTGATGACACAGATTTCATTGCTGAGTGATATTGCATTGTACGTACGTGCCACAACTTCTTTATCCATATTTTGCTTTCTGGGATATTTACCTGTTACTGTAGACGAGCTTCTTGTGAACACAGCCGTCCCAAATATTGGGGTGGCTGTCTGTTTTTGATTTTAATTTCCGTAAGCTATAGGACCATAAGTGGAAGTGCCATAGACTGTGTTGCTTTGTTTCTTATGTGTTTCAGGAAACACCATACACTTCTCCAGGCTGGCTGCTGGCAATTTACATCCTGCCAATCAGCATAACAAGGCTCCCTGTTCTCCATATCCTGTCCTACCTTTCTGGATTTTACACTTTTTTCAGATGGCCCTCTTGCCCGGGGGGCAGTGAGACTTCATTGTAGTGCAGATTTCCTTTACAGGCTTGCTTGGTTGGCCAAAAAGGGCGTATGCGTTTTTTCCTGAATATATTCAGGAAAAAACGCATACGCCCTTTTTGGCCAAGTGCATCATTGTCGACGTTCTGCCTCTTTTCCTATGCTTTCAGGGCAATTCCAGTCTACCCCCTGCAATCGTTTTCCTGAAATTCTGCCCCGCTTTCAAGTCCCCTTCGCAGGCTTACTTCAATATATTTTTGGAGGATAGCTGTCATTTATAACTCTGCAGGTTTGTGAATTACAGTGCCCCTGAGCTCCTTTCTTCAACTCGCTTTCTTGTGAACTGGGCACAAAACCGCAGGATTGCTTCAGGCCCTAATCTGTTTCGGGCAGGGCATGCTGAGCCTTTGGTAAATTCCTCTTCCTGGTGGGAAATGAGCGTTACATTTGCCCGTGCAGACACCTACAGCTAGTCTCTCATTGGTTCTCCCTATTCCTGTTCATCTTGCACAGAAATTGCAAGCTGTGCCAAACAGGAGGTTAAAGGCACTGACTCTCCAAGCAGGGAGACTGTTAGTAAATCATCTGGAATGGTGAACCCGAGGACCAGGATACGAAAACTGAGATGCATTTTAAATCATTTCCCCATAACACGGTGGACCATACTGTGGGTTTCACATGCATGTTTTAGCTGGAGGAAGAATCCCTTGAACCTGAAGAGTTGGGACCCATGGAATAGGTACCATACAGTATGACTTCAAAGGGTGTGCATTTGCTCACCTAAACTCACCAATGCTATCAGCCTGAAGTGTCCAGCCTTATGTCTCAACCAGCTCTGGGTGTAGATGTGGTCAATCCCGGTTGCATCACATGCCCTGAGTGAATTATTTAAGAATTGCTCTCTATTTCACTGTCTTTGTGTTTTGTTTTCGAAATTTATTTTGATAATGGGATTTATCGGATTTTCACTGCTGCCTTTCGGCCGCTGTACACACCCTTGATTCTCTTACGGAGACATATATATCCATGGGTTTTAAGATTCTTCCTAGTCAGGTATATTCCTAGGCGTTGAATATGTGGTGTTGGGTCCATTTCGTTGAGCAAGGAGTAGGTCTTGTCTATTACATATTGGGCTTATGGAAAGTTATCTGTGCTAATTTCAGTCTCTGGTTTTATGCAGCACCCCAAGGCACCTTTCCCCATAAGCAAGCACTAGTTGGTTTTCTAAATTTGAGACCCTTTTCTATTTTGTAATTCAGTTCATGTGTAGTCAAGTTTACATTCCGTGTATTCGTGATATCTTATGATGTTTCTTTTTCTGTGTGACGTAGTTCACGTAGAATCACCGTACCTGCATCCACTCACTATGCCGCTATGGGCCTGATGACACAGATTTCATTGCTGAGTGATATTGCATTGTACGTACGTGCCACAAGTTCTTTATCCATTTTTTGCTTTCTGGGATATTTACCTGATACTGTAGACGAGCTTCTTGTGAACACAGCCGTCTCAAATATTGGGGTGGCTGTCTGTTTTTGATTTTAATTTCCGTAAGCTATAGGACCATAAGTGGAAGTGCCATAGGCTGTGTTGCTTTGTTTCTTTCGTGTTTCAGGAAACACCATACACTTCTCCAGGGTGGCTGCTGGCAATTTACATCCTGCCAATCAGCATAACAAGGCTCCCTGTTCTCCATATCCTGTCCTACCTTTCTGGATTTTACACTTTTTTCAGATGGCCCTTTTGCCAGGGGGGCAGTGAGACTTCATTGTAGTGCAGATTTCATTTACAGGCTTGCTTGGTTGGCCAAAAAGGGCGTATGCGTTTTTTCCTGAATATATTCAGGAAAAAACGCATACGCCCTTTTTGGCCAAGTGCATCATTGTCGACGTTCTGCCTCTTTTCCTATGCTTTCAGGGCAATTCCAGTCTACCCCCTGCAATCGTTTTCCTGAAATTCTGCCCCGCTTTCAAGTCCCCTTCGCAGGCTTACTTCAATATATTTTTGGAGGAAAGCTGTCATTTATAACTCTGCAGGTTTGTGAATTACAGTGCCCCTGAGCTCCTTTCTTCAACTCGCTTTCTTGTGAGCTGGGCACAAAACCGCAGGATTGCTTCAGGCCCTAATCTGTTTCCAGCAGGGCACACTGAGCCTTTGTTTAATTCCTCTTCCTGGTGGGCAATGAGCGTTACATTTGCCCGTGCAGACACCTACAGCTAGTCTCTCATTGGTTCTCCCTATTCCTGTTCATTTTGCACAGAAATTGCAAGCTGTGCCAAAGAGGAGGTTAAAGGCACTGACTCTCCAAGCGGGGAGAGTGTTAGTAAAGCATCTGGAATGGTGAACCCGAGGACCAGGATACGAAAACTGAGATGCATTTTAAATCATTTCCCAATCACATGGTGGACGATACTCTTGGTTTCCCATGCATGTTTTAGCTGGAGGAAGAATCCCTTGAACCTGGAGAGTTGGGACCCATGGAATGGGTACCATGCAGTATGACTTCAAAGGGTCTGCATTTGCTCACCGAAACTCACCAATGCTATCAGCCTGAAGTGTCCAGCCTTATGTCTCAACCAGCTCTGGGTGTAGATGTGTTAAATCCCGGTTGCATCACATGCCCTGAGTGAATTATTTAAGAATTGCTCTCTATTTCACTGTCTTTATGATTTTTTTTTGAAATTTATTTTGATAATGGGATTTATCGGATTTTCACTGCTGCGTTTATGCCGCTGTACACACGCTTGATTCTCTTACGGAGACATATATATCCATGGGTTTTAAGATTCTTCCTAGTCAGGTATATTCCTAGGCGTTGAATATGTGGTGTTGGGTCCATTTCGTTGAGCAAGGAGTAGGTCTTGTCTATTACATATTTGGCTTATGGAAAGTTATCTGTGCTAATTTCAGTCTCTGGTTTTATGAAGCACCCCAACGCACCTTTCCCCATAAGCAAGCACTAGTTGGTTTTCTAAATTTGAGACCCTGTTCTGTTTTGTAATTCAGTTCATGTGTACTCAAGTTTACATTCCGTGTATTAGTGATATCTTATGATGTTTCTTTTTCTGTGTGACGTAGTTCACGTAGAATCACCGTACCTGCATCCACTCACTATGCCGCTACGGGCCTGATGACACAGATTTCATTGCTGAGTGATATTGCATTGTACGTACGTGCCACAACTTCTTTATCCATATTTTGCTTTCTGGGATATTTACCTGTTACTGTAGACGAGCTTCTTGTGAACACAGCCGTCCCAAATATTGGGGTGGCTGTCTGTTTTTGATTTTAATTTCCGTAAGCTATAGGACCATAAGTGGAAGTGCCATAGACTGTGTTGCTTTGTTTCTTATGTGTTTCAGGAAACACCATACACTTCTCCAGGCTGGCTGCTGGCAATTTACATCCTGCCAATCAGCATAACAAGGCTCCCTGTTCTCCATATCCTGTCCTACCTTTCTGGATTTTACACTTTTTTCAGATGGCCCTCTTGCCCGGGGGGCAGTGAGACTTCATTGTAGTGCAGATTTCCTTTACAGGCTTGCTTGGTTGGCCAAAAAGGGCGTATGCGTTTTTTCCTGAATATATTCAGGAAAAAACGCATACGCCCTTTTTGGCCAAGTGCATCATTGTCGACGTTCTGCCTCTTTTCCTATGCTTTCAGGGCAATTCCAGTCTACCCCCTGCAATCGTTTTCCTGAAATTCTGCCCCGCTTTCAAGTCCCCTTCGCAGGCTTACTTCAATATATTTTTGGAGGATAGCTGTCATTTATAACTCTGCAGGTTTGTGAATTACAGTGCCCCTGAGCTCCTTTCTTCAACTCGCTTTCTTGTGAACTGGGCACAAAACCGCAGGATTGCTTCAGGCCCTAATCTGTTTCGGGCAGGGCATGCTGAGCCTTTGGTAAATTCCTCTTCCTGGTGGGAAATGAGCGTTACATTTGCCCGTGCAGACACCTACAGCTAGTCTCTCATTGGTTCTCCCTATTCCTGTTCATCTTGCACAGAAATTGCAAGCTGTGCCAAACAGGAGGTTAAAGGCACTGACTCTCCAAGCAGGGAGACTGTTAGTAAATCATCTGGAATGGTGAACCCGAGGACCAGGATACGAAAACTGAGATGCATTTTAAATCATTTCCCCATAACACGGTGGACCATACTGTGGGTTTCACATGCATGTTTTAGCTGGAGGAAGAATCCCTTGAACCTGAAGAGTTGGGACCCATGGAATAGGTACCATACAGTATGACTTCAAAGGGTGTGCATTTGCTCACCTAAACTCACCAATGCTATCAGCCTGAAGTGTCCAGCCTTATGTCTCAACCAGCTCTGGGTGTAGATGTGGTCAATCCCGGTTGCATCACATGCCCTGAGTGAATTATTTAAGAATTGCTCTCTATTTCACTGTCTTTGTGTTTTGTTTTCGAAATTTATTTTGATAATGGGATTTATCGGATTTTCACTGCTGCCTTTCGGCCGCTGTACACACCCTTGATTCTCTTACGGAGACATATATATCCATGGGTTTTAAGATTCTTCCTAGTCAGGTATATTCCTAGGCGTTGAATATGTGGTGTTGGGTCCATTTCGTTGAGCAAGGAGTAGGTCTTGTCTATTACATATTGGGCTTATGGAAAGTTATCTGTGCTAATTTCAGTCTCTGGTTTTATGCAGCACCCCAAGGCACCTTTCCGCATAAGCAAGCACTAGTTGGTTTTCTAAATTTGAGACCCTTTTCTATTTTGTAATTCAGTTCATGTGTAGTCAAGTTTACATTCCGTGTATTCGTGATATCTTATGATGTTTCTTTTTCTGTGTGACGTAGTTCACGTTGAATCACCGTACCTGCATCCACTCACTATGCCGCTATGGGCCTGATGACACAGATTTCATTGCTGAGTGATATTGCATTGTACGTACGTGCCACAAGTTCTTTATCCATTTTTTGCTTTCTGGGATATTTACCTGATACTGTAGACGAGCTTCTTGTGAACACAGCCGTCTCAAATATTGGGGTGGCTGTCTGTTTTTGATTTTAATTTCCGTAAGCTATAGGACCATAAGTAGAAGTGCCATAGGCTGTGTTGCTTTGTTTCTTTCGTGTTTCAGGAAACACCATACACTTCTCCAGGGTGGCTGCTGGCAATTTACATCCTGCCAATCAGCATAACAAGGCTCCCTGTTCTCCATATCCTGTCCTACCTTTCTGGATTTTACACTTTTTTCAGATGGCCCTTTTGCCAGGGGGGCAGTGAGACTTCATTGTAGTGCAGATTTCATTTACAGGCTTGCTTGGTTGGCCAAAAAGGGCGTATGCGTTTTTTCCTGAATATATTCAGGAAAAAACGCATACGCCCTTTTTGGCCAAGTGCATCATTGTCGACGTTCTGCCTCTTTTCCTATGCTTTCAGGGCAATTCCAGTCTACCCCCTGCAATCGTTTTCCTGAAATTCTGCCCCGCTTTCAAGTCCCCTTCGCAGGCTTACTTCAATATATTTTTGGAGGAAAGCTGTCATTTATAACTCTGCAGGTTTGTGAATTACAGTGCCCCTGAGCTCCTTTCTTCAACTCGCTTTCTTGTGAGCTGGGCACAAAACCGCAGGATTGCTTCAGGCCCTAATCTGTTTCCAGCAGGGCACACTGAGCCTTTGTTTAATTCCTCTTCCTGGTGGGCAATGAGCGTTACATTTGCCCGTGCAGACACCTACAGCTAGTCTCTCATTGGTTCTCCCTATTCCTGTTCATTTTGCACAGAAATTGCAAGCTGTGCCAAAGAGGAGATTAAAGGCACTGACTCTCCAAGCGGGGAGAGTGTTAGTAAAGCATCTGGAATGGTGAACCCGAGGACCAGGATACGAAAACTGAGATGCATTTTAAATCATTTCCCAATCACATGGTGGACGATACTCTTGGTTTCCCATGC
This sequence comes from Phocoena phocoena, assembly GCF_963924675.1. Lineage (NCBI taxonomy): Eukaryota > Metazoa > Chordata > Mammalia > Artiodactyla > Phocoenidae > Phocoena > Phocoena phocoena. The sequence continues at coordinate 60,134 of NW_027077470.1, forward strand.
ATGTTTTAGCTGGAGGAAGAATCCCTTGAACCTGGAGAGTTGGGACCCATGGAATGGGTACCATGCAGTATGACTTCAAAGGGTCTGCATTTGCTCACCGAAACTCACCAATGCTATCAGCCTGAAGTGTCCAGCCTTATGTCTCAACCAGCTCTGGGTGTAGATGTGTTAAATCCCGGTTGCATCACATGCCCTGAGTGAATTATTTAAGAATTGCTCTCTATTTCACTGTCTTTATGATTTTTTTTTGAAATTTATTTTGATAATGGGATTTATCGGATTTTCACTGCTGCGTTTATGCCGCTGTACACACGCTTGATTCTCTTACGGAGACATATATATCCATGGGTTTTAAGATTCTTCCTAGTCAGGTATATTCCTAGGCGTTGAATATGTGGTGTTGGGTCCATTTCGTTGAGCAAGGAGTAGGTCTTGTCTATTACATATTTGGCTTATGGAAAGTTATCTGTGCTAATTTCAGTCTCTGGTTTTATGAAGCACCCCAACGCACCTTTCCCCATAAGCAAGCACTAGTTGGTTTTCTAAATTTGAGACCCTGTTCTGTTTTGTAATTCAGTTCATGTGTAGTCAAGTTTACATTCCGTGTATTAGTGATATCTTATGATGTTTCTTTTTCTGTGTGACGTAGTTCACGTAGAATCACCGTACCTGCATCCACTCACTATGCCGCTACGGGCCTGATGACACAGATTTCATTGCTGAGTGATATTGCATTGTACGTACGTGCCACAACTTCTTTATCCATATTTTGCTTTCTGGGATATTTACCTGTTACTGTAGACGAGCTTCTTGTGAACACAGCCGTCCCAAATATTGGGGTGGCTGTCTGTTTTTGATTTTAATTTCCGTAAGCTATAGGACCATAAGTGGAAGTGCCATAGACTGTGTTGCTTTGTTTCTTATGTGTTTCAGGAAACACCATACACTTCTCCAGGCTGGCTGCTGGCAATTTACATCCTGCCAATCAGCATAACAAGGCTCCCTGTTCTCCATATCCTGTCCTACCTTTCTGGATTTTACACTTTTTTCAGATGGCCCTCTTGCCCGGGGGGCAGTGAGACTTCATTGTAGTGCAGATTTCCTTTACAGGCCTGCTTGGTTGGCCAAAAAGGGCGTATGCGTTTTTTCCTGAATATATTCAGGAAAAAACGCATTCGCCCTTTTTGGCCAAGTGCATCATTGTCGACGTTCTGCCTCATTTCCTATGCTTTCAGGGCAATTCCAGTCTACCCCCTGCAATCGTTTTCCTGAAATTCTGCCCCGCTTTCAAGTCCCCTTCGCAGGCTTACTTCAATATATTTTTGGAGGATAGCTGTCATTTATAACTCTGCAGGTTTGTGAATTACAGTGCCCCTGAGCTCCTTTCTTCAACTCGCTTTCTTGTGAACTGGGCACAAAACCGCAGGATTGCTTCAGGCCCTAATCTGTTTTGGGCAGGGCATGCTGAGCCTTTGGTAAATTCCTCTTCCTGGTGGGAAATGAGCGTTACATTTGCCCGTGCAGACACCTACAGCTAGTCTCTCATTGGTTCTCCCTATTCCTGTTCATCTTGCACAGAAATTGCAAGCTGTGCCAAACAGGAGGTTAAAGGCACTGACTCTCCAAGCAGGGAGACTGTTAGTAAATCATCTGGAATGGTGAACCCGAGGACCAGGATACGAAAACTGAGATGCATTTTAAATCATTTCCCCATAACACGGTGGACCATACTGTGGGTTTCACATGCATGTTTTAGCTGGAGGAAGAATCCCTTGAACCTGAAGAGTTGGGACCCATGGAATAGGTACCATACAGTATGACTTCAAAGGGTGTGCATTTGCTCACCTAAACTCACCAATGCTATCAGCCTGAAGTGTCCAGCCTTATGTCTCAACCAGCTCTGGGTGTAGATGTGGTCAATCCCGGTTGCATCACATGCCCTGAGTGAATTATTTAAGAATTGCTCTCTATTTCACTGTCTTTGTGTTTTGTTTTCGAAATTTATTTTGATAATGGGATTTATCGGATTTTCACTGCTGCCTTTCGGCCGCTGTACACACCCTTGATTCTCTTACGGAGACATATATATCCATGGGTTTTAAGATTCTTCCTAGTCAGGTATATTCCTAGGCGTTGAATATGTGGTGTGGGGTCCATTTCGTTGAGCAAGGAGTAGGTCTTGTCTATTACATATTGGGCTTATGGAAAGTTATCTGTGCTAATTTCAGTCTCTGGTTTTATGCAGCACCCCAAGGCACCTTTCCCCATAAGCAAGCACTAGTTGGTTTTCTAAATTTGAGACCCTTTTCTATTTTGTAATTCAGTTCATGTGTAGTCAAGTTTACATTCCGTGTATTCGTGATATCTTATGATGTTTCTTTTTCTGTGTGACGTAGTTCACGTTGAATCACCGTACCTGCATCCACTCACTATGCCGCTATGGGCCTGATGACACAGATTTCATTGCTGAGTGATATTGCATTGTACGTACGTGCCACAAGTTCTTTATCCATTTTTTGCTTTCTGGGATATTTACCTGATACTGTAGACGAGCTTCTTGTGAACACAGCCGTCTCAAATATTGGGGTGGCTGTCTGTTTTTGATTTTAATTTCCGTAAGCTATAGGACCATAAGTGGAAGTGCCATAGGCTGTGTTGCTTTGTTTCTTTCGTGTTTCAGGAAACACCATACACTTCTCCAGGGTGGCTGCTGGCAATTTACATCCTGCCAATCAGCATAACAAGGCTCCCTGTTCTCCATATCCTGTCCTACCTTTCTGGATTTTACACTTTTTTCAGATGGCCCTTTTGCCAGGGGGGCAGTGAGACTTCATTGTAGTGCAGATTTCATTTACAGGCTTGCTTGGTTGGCCAAAAAGGGCGTATGCGTTTTTTCCTGAATATATTCAGGAAAAAACGCATACGCCCTTTTTGGCCAAGTGCATCATTGTCGACGTTCTGCCTCTTTTCCTATGCTTTCAGGGCAATTCCAGTCTACCCCCTGCAATCGTTTTCCTGAAATTCTGCCCCTCTTTCAAGTCCCCTTCGCAGGCTTACTTCAATATATTTTTGGAGGAAAGCTGTCATTTATAACTCTGCAGGTTTGTGAATTACAGTGCCCCTGAGCTCCTTTCTTCAACTCGCTTTCTTGTGAGCTGGGCACAAAACCGCAGGATTGCTTCAGGCCCTAATCTGTTTCCAGCAGGGCACACTGAGCCTTTGTTTAATTCCTCTTCCTGGTGGGCAATGAGCGTTACATTTGCCCGTGCAGACACCTACAGCTAGTCTCTCATTGGTTCTCCCTATTCCTGTTCATTTTGCACAGAAATTGCAAGCTGTGCCAAAGAGGAGGTTAAAGGCACTGACTCTCCAAGCGGGGAGAGTGTTAGTAAAGCATCTGGAATGGTGAACCCGAGGACCAGGATACGAAAACTGAGATGCATTTTAAATCATTTCCCAATCACATGGTGGACGATACTCTTGGTTTCCCATGCATGTTTTAGCTGGAGGAAGAATCCCTTGAACCTGGAGAGTTGGGACCCATGGAATGGGTACCATGCAGTATGACTTCAAAGGGTCTGCATTTGCTCACCGAAACTCACCAATGCTATCAGCCTGAAGTGTCCAGCCTTATGTCTCAACCAGCTCTGGGTGTAGATGTGTTAAATCCCGGTTGCATCACATGCCCTGAGTGAATTATTTAAGAATTGCTCTCTATTTCACTGTCTTTATGATTTTTTTTTGAAATTTATTTTGATAATGGGGTTTATCGGATTTTCACTGCTGCGTTTATGCCGCTGTACACACGCTTGATTCTCTTACGGAGACATATATATCCATGGGTTTTAAGATTCTTCCTAGTCAGGTATATTCCTAGGCGTTGAATATGTGGTGTTGGGTCCATTTCGTTGAGCAAGGAGTAGGTCTTGTCTATTACATATTTGGCTTATGGAAAGTTATCTGTGCTAATTTCAGTCTCTGGTTTTATGAAGCACCCCAACGCACCTTTCCCCATAAGCAAGCACTAGTTGGTTTTCTAAATTTGAGACCCTGTTCTGTTTTGTAATTCAGTTCATGTGTAGTCAAGTTTACATTCCGTGTATTAGTGATATCTTATGATGTTTCTTTTTCTGTGTGACGTAGTTCACGTAGAATCACCGTACCTGCATCCACTCACTATGCCGCTACGGGCCTGATGACACAGATTTCATTGCTGAGTGATATTGCATTGTACGTACGTGCCACAACTTCTTTATCCATATTTTGCTTTCTGGGATATTTACCTGTTACTGTAGACGAGCTTCTTGTGAACACAGCCGTCCCAAATATTGGGGTGGCTGTCTGTTTTTGATTTTAATTTCCGTAAGCTATAGGACCATAAGTGGAAGTGCCATAGACTGTGTTGCTTTGTTTCTTATGTGTTTCAGGAAACACCATACACTTCTCCAGGCTGGCTGCTGGCAATTTACATCCTGCCAATCAGCATAACAAGGCTCCCTGTTCTCCATATCCTGTCCTACCTTTCTGGATTTTACACTTTTTTCATATGGCCCTCTTGCCCGGGGGGCAGTGAGACTTCATTGTAGTGCAGATTTCATTTACAGGCTTGCTTGGTTGGCCAAAAAGGGCGTATGCGTTTTTTCCTGAATATATTCAGGAAAAAACGCATACGCCCGTTTTGGCCAAGTGCATCATTGTCGACGTTCTGCCTCTTTTCCTATGCTTTCAGGGCAATTCCAGTCTACCCCCTGCAATCGTTTTCCTGAAATTCTGCCCCGCTTTCAAGTCCCCTTCGCAGGCTTACTTCAATATATTTTTGGAGGATAGCTGTCATTTATAACTCTGCAGGTTTGTGAATTACAGTGCCCCTGAGCTCCTTTCTTCAACTCGCTTTCTTGTGAACTGGGCACAAAACCGCAGGATTGCTTCAGGCCCTAATCTGTTTCGGGCAGGGCATGCTGAGCCTTTGGTAAATTCCTCTTCCTGGTGGGAAATGAGCGTTACATTTGCCCGTGCAGACACCTACAGCTAGTCTCTCATTGGTTCTCCCTATTCCTGTTCATCTTGCACAGAAATTGCAAGCTGTGCCAAACAGGAGGTTAAAGGCACTGACTCTCCAAGCAGGGAGACTGTTAGTAAATCATCTGGAATGGTGAACCCGAGGACCAGGATACGAAAACTGAGATGCATTTTAAATCATTTCCCCATAACACGGTGGACCATACTGTGGGTTTCACATGCATGTTTTAGCTGGAGGAAGAATCCCTTGAACCTGAAGAGTTGGGACCCATGGAATAGGTACCATACAGTATGACTTCAAAGGGTGTGCATTTGCTCACCTAAACTCACCAATGCTATCAGCCTGAAGTGTCCAGCCTTATGTCTCAACCAGCTCTGGGTGTAGATGTGGTCAATCCCGGTTGCATCACATGCCCTGAGTGAATTATTTAAGAATTGCTCTCTATTTCACTGTCTTTGTGTTTTGTTTTCGAAATTTATTTTGATAATGGGATTTATCGGATTTTCACTGCTGCCTTTCGGCCGCTGTACACACCCTTGATTCTCTTACGGAGACATATATATCCATGGGTTTTAAGATTCTTCCTAGTCAGGTATATTCCTAGGCGTTGAATATGTGGTGTTGGGTCCATTTCGTTGAGCAAGGAGTAGGTCTTGTCTATTACATATTGGGCTTATGGAAAGTTATCTGTGCTAATTTCAGTCTCTGGTTTTATGCAGCACCCCAAGGCACCTTTCCCCATAAGCAAGCACTAGTTGGTTTTCTAAATTTGAGACCCTTTTCTATTTTGTAATTCAGTTCATGTGTAGTCAAGTTTACATTCCGTGTATTCGTGATATCTTATGATGTTTCTTTTTCTGTGTGACGTAGTTCACGTAGAATCACCGTACCTGCATCCACTCACTATGCCGCTATGGGCCTGATGACACAGATTTCATTGCTGAGTGATATTGCATTGTACGTACGTGCCACAAGTTCTTTATCCATTTTTTGCTTTCTGGGATATTTACCTGATACTGTAGACGAGCTTCTTGTGAACACAGCCGTCTCAAATATTGGGGTGGCTGTCTGTTTTTGATTTTAATTTCCGTAAGCTATAGGACCATAAGTGGAAGTGCCATAGGCTGTGTTGCTTTGTTTCTTTCGTGTTTCAGGAAACACCATACACTTCTCCAGGGTGGCTGCTGGCAATTTACATCCTGCCAATCAGCATAACAAGGCTCCCTGTTCTCCATATCCTGTCCTACCTTTCTGGATTTTACACTTTTTTCAGATGGCCCTTTTGCCAGGGGGGCAGTGAGACTTCATTGTAGTGCAGATTTCCTTTACAGGCTTGCTTGGTTGGCCAAAAAGGGCGTATGCGTTTTTTCCTGAATATATTCAGGAAAAAACGCATACGCCCTTTTTGGCCAAGTGCATCATTGTCGACGTTCTGCCTCTTTTCCTATGCTTTCAGGGCAATTCCAGTCTACCCCCTGCAATCGTTTTCCTGAAATTCTGCCCCGCTTTCAAGTCCCCTTCGCAGGCTTACTTCAATATATTTTTGGAGGAAAGCTGTCATTTATAACTCTGCAGGTTTGTGAATTACAGTGCCCCTGAGCTCCTTTCTTCAACTCGCTTTCTTGTGAGCTGGGCACAAAACCGCAGGTTTGCTTCAGGCCCTAATCTGTTTCCAGCAGGGCACACTGAGCCTTTGTTTAATTCCTCTTCCTGGTGGGCAATGAGCGTTACATTTGCCCGTGCAGACACCTACAGCTAGTCTCTCATTGGTTCTCCCTATTCCTGTTCATTTTGCACAGAAATTGCAAGCTGTGCCAAAGAGGAGGTTAAAGGCACTGACTCTCCAAGCGGGGAGAGTGTTAGTAAAGCATCTGGAATGGTGAACCCGAGGACCAGGATACGAAAACTGAGATGCATTTTAAATCATTTCCCAATCACATGGTGGACGATACTCTTGGTTTCCCATGCATGTTTTAGCTGGAGGAAGAATCCCTTGAACCTGGAGAGTTGGGACCCATGGAATGGGTACCATGCAGTATGACTTCAAAGGGTCTGCATTTGCTCACCGAAACTCACCAATGCTATCAGCCTGAAGTGTCCAGCCTTATGTCTCAACCAGCTCTGGGTGTAGATGTGTTAAATCCCGGTTGCATCACATGCCCTGAGTGAATTATTTAAGAATTGCTCTCTATTTCACTGTCTTTATGATTTTTTTTTGAAATTTATTTTGATAATGGGATTTATCGGATTTTCACTGCTGCGTTTATGCCGCTGTACACACGCTTGATTCTCTTACGGAGACATATATATCCATGGGTTTTAAGATTCTTCCTAGTCAGGTATATTCCTAGGCGTTGAATATGTGGTGTTGGGTCCATTTCGTTGAGCAAGGAGTAGGTCTTGTCTATTACATATTTGGCTTATGGAAAGTTATCTGTGCTAATTTCAGTCTCTGGTTTTATGAAGCACCCCAAGGCACCTTTCCCCATAAGCAAGCACTAGTTGGTTTTCTAAATTTGAGACCCTGTTCTGTTTTGTAATTCAGTTCATGTGTACTCAAGTTTACATTCCGTGTATTAGTGATATCTTATGATGTTTCTTTTTCTGTGTGACGTAGTTCACGTAGAATCACCGTACCTGCATCCACTCACTATGCCGCTACGGGCCTGATGACACAGATTTCATTGCTGAGTGATATTGCATTTTACGTACGTGCCACAACTTCTTTATCCATATTTTGCTTTCTGGGATATTTACCTGTTACTGTAGACGAGCTTCTTGTGAACACAGCCGTCCCAAATATTGGGGTGGCTGTCTGTTTTTGATTTTAATTTCCGTAAGCTATAGGACCATAAGTGGAAGTGCCATAGACTGTGTTGCTTTGTTTCTTATGTGTTTCAGGAAACACCATACACTTCTCCAGGCTGGCTGCTGGCAATTTACATCCTGCCAATCAGCATAACAAGGCTCCCTGTTCTCCATATCCTGTCCTACCTTTCTGGATTTTACACTTTTTTCAGATGGCCCTCTTGCCCGGGGGGCAGTGAGACTCCATTGTAGTGCAGATTTCCTTTACAGGCTTGCTTGGTTGGCCAAAAAGGGCGTATGCGTTTTTTCCTGAATATATTCAGGAAAAAACGCATACGCCCTTTTTGGCCAAGTGCATCATTGTCGACGTTCTGCCTCTTTTCCTATGCTTTCAGGGCAATTCCAGTCTACCCCCTGCAATCGTTTTCCTGAAATTCTGCCCCGCTTTCAAGTCCCCTTCGCAGGCTTACTTCAATATATTTTTGGAGGATAGCTGTCATTTATAACTCTGCAGGTTTGTGAATTACAGTGCCCCTGAGCTCCTTTCTTCAACTCGCTTTCTTGTGAACTGGGCACAAAACCGCAGGATTGCTTCAGGCCCTAATCTGTTTCGGGCAGGGCATGCTGAGCCTTTGGTAAATTCCTCTTCCTGGTGGGAAATGAGCGTTACATTTGCCCGTGCAGACACCTACAGCTAGTCTCTCATTGGTTCTCCCTATTCCTGTTCATCTTGCACAGAAATTGCAAGCTGTGCCAAACAGGAGGTTAAAGGCACTGACTCTCCAAGCAGGGAGACTGTTAGTAAATCATCTGGAATGGTGAACCCGAGGACCAGGATACGAAAACTGAGATGCATTTTAAATCATTTCCCCATAACACGGTGGACCATACTGTGGGTTTCACATGCATGTTTTAGCTGGAGGAAGAATCCCTTGAACCTGAAGAGTTGGGACCCATGGAATAGGTACCATACAGTATGACTTCAAAGGGTGTGCATTTGCTCACCTAAACTCACCAATGCTATCAGCCTGAAGTGTCCAGCCTTATGTCTCAACCAGCTCTGGGTGTAGATGTGGTCAATCCCGGTTGCATCACATGCCCTGAGTGAATTATTTAAGAATTGCTCTCTATTTCACTGTCTTTGTGTTTTGTTTTCGAAATTTATTTTGATAATGGGATTTATCGGATTTTCACTGCTGCCTTTTGGCCGCTGTACACACCCTTGATTCTCTTACGGAGACATATATATCCATGGGTTTTAAGATTCTTCCTAGTCAGGTATATTCCTAGGCGTTGAATATGTGGTGTTGGGTCCATTTCGTTGAGCAAGGAGTAGGTATTGTCTATTACATATTGGGCTTATGGAAAGTTATCCGTGCTAATTTCAGTCTCTGGTTTTATGCAGCACCCCAAGGCACCTTTCCCCATAAGCAAGCACTAGTTGGTTTTCTAAATTTGAGACCCTTTTCTATTTTGTAATTCAGTTCATGTGTAGTCAAGTTTACATTCCGTGTATTTGTGATATCTTATGATGTTTCTTTTTCTGTGTGACGTAGTTCACGTAGAATCACCGTACCTGCATCCACTCACTATGCCGCTATGGGCCTGATGACACAGATTTCATTGCTGAGTGATATTGCATTGTACGTACGTGCCACAAGTTCTTTATCCATTTTTTGCTTTCTGGGATATTTACCTGATACTGTAGACGAGCTTCTTGTGAACACAGCCGTCTCAAATATTGGGGTGGCTGTCTGTTTTTGATTTTAATTTCCGTAAGCTATAGGACCATAAGTGGAAGTGCCATAGGCTGTGTTGCTTTGTTTCTTTCGTGTTTCAGGAAACACCATACACTTCTCCAGGGTGGCTGCTGGCAATTTACATCCTGCCAATCAGCATAACAAGGCTCCCTGTTCTCCATATCCTGTCCTACCTTTCTGGATTTTACACTTTTTTCAGATGGCCCTTTTGCCAGGGGGGCAGTGAGACTTCATTGTAGTGCAGATTTCATTTACAGGCTTGCTTGGTTGGCCAAAAAGGGCGTATGCGTTTTTTCCTGAATATATTCAGGAAAAAACGCATACGCCCTTTTTGGCCAAGTGCATCATTGTCGACGTTCTGCCTCTTTTCCTATGCTTTCAGGGCAATTCCAGTCTACCCCCTGCAATCGTTTTCCTGAAATTCTGCCCCGCTTTCAAGTCCCCTTCGCAGGCTTACTTCAATATATTTTTGGAGGAAAGCTGTCATTTATAACTCTGCAGGTTTGTGAATTACAGTGCCCCTGAGCTCCTTTCTTCAACTCGCTTTCTTGTGAGCTGGGCACAAAACCGCAGGTTTGCTTCAGGCCCTAATCTGTTTCCAGCAGGGCACACTGAGCCTTTGTTTAATTCCTCTTCCTGGTGGGCAATGAGCGTTACATTTGCCCGTGCAGACACCTACAGCTAGTCTCTCATTGGTTCTCCCTATTCCTGTTCATTTTGCACAGAAATTGCAAGCTGTGCCAAAGAGGAGGTTAAAGGCACTGACTCTCCAAGCGGGGAGAGTGTTAGTAAAGCATCTGGAATGGTGAACCCGAGGACCAGGATACGAAAACTGAGATGCATTTTAAATCATTTCCCAATCACATGGTGGACGATACTCTTGGTTTCCCATGCATGTTTTAGCTGGAGGAAGAATCCCTTGAACCTGGAGAGTTGGGACCCATGGAATGGGTACCATGCAGTATGACTTCAAAGGGTCTGCATTTGCTCACCGAAACTCACCAATGCTATCAGCCTGAAGTGTCCAGCCTTATGTCTCAACCAGCTCTGGGTGTAGATGTGTTAAATCCCGGTTGCATCACATGCCCTGAGTGAATTATTTAAGAATTGCTCTCTATTTCACTGTCTTTATGATTTTTTTTTGAAATTTATTTTGATAATGGGATTTATCGGATTTTCACTGCTGCGTTTATGCCGCTGTACACACGCTTGATTCTCTTACGGAGACATATATATCCATGGGTTTTAAGATTCTTCCTAGTCAGGTATATTCCTAGGCGTTGAATATGTGGTGTTGGGTCCATTTCGTTGAGCAAGGAGTAGGTCTTGTCTATTACATATTTGGCTTATGGAAAGTTATCTGTGCTAATTTCAGTCTCTGGTTTTATGAAGCACCCCAACGCACCTTTCCCCATAAGCAAGCACTAGTTGGTTTTCTAAATTTTAGACCCTGTTCTGTTTTGTATTTCAGTTCATGTGTAGTCAAGTTTACATTCCGTGTATTAGTGATATCTTATGATGTTTCTTTTTCTGTGTGACGTAGTTCACGTAGAATCACCGTACCTGCATCCACTCACTATGCCGCTACGGGCCTGATGACACAGATTTCATTGCTGAGTGATATTGCATTGTACGTACGTGCCACAACTTCTTTATCCATATTTTGCTTTCTGGGATATTTACCTGTTACTGTAGACGAGCTTCTTGTGAACACAGCCGTCCCAAATATTGGGGTGGCTGTCTGTTTTTGATTTTAATTTCCGTAAGCTATAGGACCATAAGTGGAAGTGCCATAGACTGTGTTGCTTTGTTTCTTATGTGTTTCAGGAAACACCATACACTTCTCCAGGCTGGCTGCTGGCAATTTACATCCTGCCAATCAGCATAACAAGGCTCCCTGTTCTCCATATCCTGTCCTACCTTTCTGGATTTTACACTTTTTTCAGATGGCCCTCTTGCCCGGGGGGCAGTGAGACTTCATTGTAGTGCAGATTTCCTTTACAGGCTTGCTTGGTTGGCCAAAAAGGGCGTATGCGTTTTTTCCTGAATATATTCAGGAAAAAACGCATACGCCCTTTTTGGCCAAGTGCATCATTGTCGACGTTCTGCCTCTTTTCCTATGCTTTCAGGGCAATTCCAGTCTACCCCCTGCAATCGTTTTCCTGAAATTCTGCCCCGCTTTCAAGTCCCCTTCGCAGGCTTACTTCAATATATTTTTGGAGGATAGCTGTCATTTATAACTCTGCAGGTTTGTGAATTACAGTGCCCCTGAGCTCCTTTCTTCAACTCGCTTTCTTGTGAACTGGGCACAAAACCGCAGGATTGCTTCAGGCCCTAATCTGTTTCGGGCAGGGCATGCTGAGCCTTTGGTAAATTCCTCTTCCTGGTGGGAAATGAGCGTTACATTTGCCCGTGCAGACACCTACAGCTAGTCTCTCATTGGTTCTCCCTATTCCTGTTCATCTTGCACAGAAATTGCAAGCTGTGCCAAACAGGAGGTTAAAGGCACTGACTCTCCAAGCAGGGAGACTGTTAGTAAATCATCTGGAATGGTGAACCCGAGGACCAGGATACGAAAACTGAGATGCATTTTAAATCATTTCCCCATAACACGGTGGACCATACTGTGGGTTTCCCATGCATGTTTTAGCTGGAGGAAGAATCCCTTGAACCTGAAGAGTTGGGACCCATGGAATAGGTACCATACAGTATGACTTCAAAGGGTGTGCATTTGCTCACCTAAACTCACCAATGCTATCAGCCTGAAGTGTCCAGCCTTATGTCTCAACCAGCTCTGGGTGTAGATGTGGTCAATCCCGGTTGCATCACATGCCCTGAGTGAATTATTTAAGAATTGCTCTCTATTTCACTGTCTTTGTGTTTTGTTTTCGAAATTTATTTTGATAATGGGATTTATCGGATTTTCACTGCTGCCTTTCGGCCGCTGTACACACCCTTGATTCTCTTACGGAGACATATATATCCATGGGTTTTAAGATTCTTCCTAGTCAGGTATATTCCTAGGCGTTGAATATGTGGTGTTGGGTCCATTTCGTTGAGCAAGGAGTAGGTCTTGTCTATTACATATTGGGCTTATGGAAAGTTATCTGTGCTAATTTCAGTCTCTGGTTTTATGCAGCACCCCAAGGCACCTTTCCGCATAAGCAAGCACTAGTTGGTTTTCTAAATTTGAGACCCTTTTCTATTTTGTAATTCAGTTCATGTGTAGTCAAGTTTACATTCCGTGTATTCGTGATATCTTATGATGTTTCTTTTTCTGTGTGACGTAGTTCACGTTGAATCACCGTACCTGCATCCACTCACTATGCCGCTATGGGCCTGATGACACAGATTTCATTGCTGAGTGATATTGCATTGTACGTACGTGCCACAAGTTCTTTATCCATTTTTTGCTTTCTGGGATATTTACCTGATACTGTAGACGAGCTTCTTGTGAACACAGCCGTCTCAAATATTGGGGTGGCTGTCTGTTTTTGATTTTAATTTCCGTAAGCTATAGGACCATAAGTGGAAGTGCCATAGGCTGTGTTGCTTTGTTTCTTTCGTGTTTCAGGAAACACCATACACTTCTCCAGGGTGGCTGCTGGCAATTTACATCCTGCCAATCAGCATAACAAGGCTCCCTGTTCTCCATATCCTGTCCTACCTTTCTGGATTTTACACTTTTTTCAGATGGCCCTTTTGCCAGGGGGGCAGTGAGACTTCATTGTAGTGCAGATTTCATTTACAGGCTTGCTTGGTTGGCCAAAAAGGGCGTATGCGTTTTTTCCTGAATATATTCAGGAAAAAACGCATACGCCCTTTTTGGCCAAGTGCATCATTGTCGACGTTCTGCCTCTTTTCCTATGCTTTCAGGGCAATTCCAGTCTACCCCCTGCAATCGTTTTCCTGAAATTCTGCCCCGCTTTCAAGTCCCCTTCGCAGGCTTACTTCAATATATTTTTGGAGGAAAGCTGTCATTTATAACTCTGCAGGTTTGTGAATTACAGTGCCCCTGAGCTCCTTTCTTCAACTCGCTTTCTTGTGAGCTGGGCACAAAACCGCAGGATTGCTTCAGGCCCTAATCTGTTTCCAGCAGGGCACACTGAGCCTTTGTTTAATTCCTCTTCCTGGTGGGCAATGAGCGTTACATTTGCCCGTGCAGACACCTACAGCTAGTCTCTCATTGGTTCTCCCTATTCCTGTTCATTTTGCACAGAAATTGCAAGCTGTGCCAAAGAGGAGGTTAAAGGCACTGACTCTCCAAGCGGGGAGAGTGTTAGTAAAGCATCTGGAATGGTGAACCCGAGGACCAGGATACGAAAACTGAGATGCATTTTAAATCATTTCCCAATCACATGGTGGACGATACTCTTGGTTTCCCATGCATGTTTTAGCTGGAGGAAGAATCCCTTGAACCTGGAGAGTTGGGACCCATGGAATGGGTACCATGCAGTATGACTTCAAAGGGTCTGCATTTGCTCACCGAAACTCACCAATGCTATCAGCCTGAAGTGTCCAGCCTTATGTCTCAACCAGCTCTGGGTGTAGATGTGTTAAATCCCGGTTGCATCACATGCCCTGAGTGAATTATTTAAGAATTGCTCTCTATTTCACTGTCTTTATGATTTTTTTTTGAAATTTATTTTGATAATGGGATTTATCGGATTTTCACTGCTGCGTTTATGCCGCTGTACACACGCTTGATTCTCTTACGGAGACATATATATCCATGGGTTTTAAGATTCTTCCTAGTCAGGTATATTCCTAGGCGTTGAATATGTGGTGTTGGGTCCATTTCGTTGAGCAAGGAGTAGGTCTTGTCTATTACATATTTGGCTTACGGAAAGTTATCTGTGCTAATTTCAGTCTCTGGTTTATGAAGCACCCCAACGCACCTTTCCCCATAAGCAAGCACTAGTAGGTTTTCTAAATTTGAGACCCTGTTCTGTTTTGTAATTCAGTTCATGTGTAGTCAAGTTTACATTCCGTGTATTAGTGATATCTTATGATGTTTCTTTTTCTGTGTGACGTAGTTCACGTAGAATCACCGTACCTGCATCCACTCACTATGCCGCTACGGGCCTGATGACACAGATTTCATTGCTGAGTGATATTGCATTGTACGTACGTGCCACAACTTCTTTATCCATATTTTGCTTTCTGGGATATTTACCTGTTACTGTAGACGAGCTTCTTGTGAACACAGCCGTCCCAAATATTGGGGTGGCTGTCTGTTTTTGATTTTAATTTCCGTAAGCTATAGGACCATAAGTGGAAGTGCCATAGACTGTGTTGCTTTGTTTCTTATGTGTTTCAGGAAACACCATACACTTCTCCAGGCTGGCTGCTGGCAATTTACATCCTGCCAATCAGCATAACAAGGCTCCCTGATCTCCATATACTGTCCTAGCTTTCTGGATTTTACACTTTTTTCAGATGGCCCTCTTGCCCGGGGGGCAGTGAGACTTCATTGTAGTGCAGATTTCCTTTACAGGCTTTCTTGGTTGGCCAAAAAGGGCGTATGCGTTTTTTCCTGAATATATTCAGGAAAAAACGCATACGCCCTTTTTGGCCAAGTGCATCATTGTCGACGTTCTGCCTCTTTTCCTATGCTTTCAGGGCAATTCCAGTCTACCGCCTGCAATCGTTTTCCTGAAATTCTGCCCCGCTTTCAAGTCCCCTTCGCAGGCTTACTTCAATATATTTTTGGAGGATAGCTGTCATTTATAACTCTGCAGGTTTGTGAATTACAGTGCCCCTGAGCTCCTTTCTTCAACTCGCTTTCTTGTGAACTGGGCACAAAACCGCAGGATTGCTTCAGGCCCTAATCTGTTTCGGGCAGGGCATGCTGAGCCTTTGGTAAATTCCTCTTCCTGGTGGGAAATGGGCGTTACATTTGCCCGTGCAGACACCTACAGCTAGTCTCTCATTGGTTCTCCCTATTCCTCTTCATCTTGCACAGAAATTGCAAGCTGTGCCACACAGGAGGTTAAAGGCACTGACTCTCCAAGCAGGGAGACTGTTAGTAAATCATCTGGAATGGTGAACCCGAGGACCAGGATACGAAAAGGCAGATGCATTTTAAATCATTTCCCCATAACACGGTGGACCATACTGTGGGTTTCACATGCATGTTTTAGCTGGAGGAAGAATCCCTTGAACCTGAATAGTTGGGACCCATGGAATAGGTACCATACAGTATGACTTCAAAGGGTGTGCATTTGCTCACCTAAACTCACCAATGCTATCAGCCTGAAGTGTCCAGCCTTATGTCTCAACCAGCTCTGGGTGTAGATGTGGTCAATCCCGGTTGCATCACATGCCCTGAGTGAATTATTTAAGAATTGCTCTCTATTTCACTGTCTTTGTGTTTTGTTTTCGAAATTTATTTTGATAATGGGATTTATCGGATTTTCACTGCTGCCTTTCGGCCGCTGTACACACCCTTGATTCTCTTACGGAGACATATATATCCATGGGTTTTAAGATTCTTCCTAGTCAGGTATATTCCTAGGCGTTGAATATGTGGTGTGGGGTCCATTTCGTTGAGCAAGGAGTAGGTCTTGTCTATTACATATTTGGCTTATGGAAAGTTATCTGTGCTAATTTCAGTCTCTGGTTTTATGCAGCACCCCAAGGCACCTTTCCCCATAAGCAAGCACTAGTTGGTTTTCTAAATTTGAGACCCTTTTCTATTTTGTAATTCAGTTCATGTGTAGTCAAGTTTACATTCCGTGTATTCGTGATATCTTATGATGTTTCTTTTTCTGTGTGACGTAGTTCACGTTGAATCACCGTACCTGCATCCACTCACTATGCCGCTATGGGCCTGATGACACAGATTTCATTGCTGAGTGATATTGCATTGTACGTACGTGCCACAAGTTCTTTATCCATTTTTTGCTTTCTGGGATATTTACCTGATACTGTAGACGAGCTTCTTGTGAACACAGCCGTCTCAAATATTGGGGTGGCTGTCTGTTTTTGATTTTAATTTCCGTAAGCTATAGGACCATAAGTGGAAGTGCCATAGGCTGTGTTGCTTTGTTTCTTTCGTGTTTCAGGAAACACCATACACTTCTCCAGGGTGGCTGCTGGCAATTTACATCCTGCCAATCAGCATAACAAGGCTCCCTGTTCTCCATATCCTGTCCTACCTTTCTGGATTTTACACTTTTTTCAGATGGCCCTTTTGCCAGGGGGGCAGTGAGACTTCATTGTAGTGCAGATTTCATTTACAGGCTTGCTTGGTTGGCCAAAAAGGGCGTATGCGTTTTTTCCTGAATATATTCAGGAAAAAACGCATACGCCCTTTTTGGCCAAGTGCATCATTGTCGACGTTCTGCCTCTTTTCCTATGCTTTCAGGGCAATTCCAGTCTACCCCCTGCAATCGTTTTCCTGAAATTCTGCCCCGCTTTCAAGTCCCCTTCGCAGGCTTACTTCAATATATTTTTGGAGGAAAGCTGTCATTTATAACTCTGCAGGTTTGTGAATTACAGTGCCCCTGAGCTCCTTTCTTCAACTCGCTTTCTTGTGAGCTGGGCACAAAACCGCAGGATTGCTTCAGGCCCTAATCTGTTTCCAGCAGGGCACACTGAGCCTTTGTTTAATTCCTCTTCCTGGTGGGCAATGAGCGTTACATTTGCCCGTGCAGACACCTACAGCTAGTCTCTCATTGGTTCTCCCTATTCCTGTTCATTTTGCACAGAAATTGCAAGCTGTGCCAAAGAGGAGGTTAAAGGCACTGACTCTCCAAGCGGGGAGAGTGTTAGTAAAGCATCTGGAATGGTGAACCCGAGGACCAGGATACGAAAACTGAGATGCATTTTAAATCATTTCCCAATCACATGGTGGACGATACTCTTGGTTTCCCATGCATGTTTTAGCTGGAGGAAGAATCCCTTGAACCTGGAGAGTTGGGACCCATGGAATGGGTACCATGCAGTATGACTTCAAAGGGTCTGCATTTGCTCACCGAAACTCACCAATGCTATCAGCCTGAAGTGTCCAGCCTTATGTCTCAACCAGCTCTGGGTGTAGATGTGTTAAATCCCGGTTGCATCACATGCCCTGAGTGAATTATTTAAGAATTGCTCTCTATTTCACTGTCTTTATGATTTTTTTTTGAAATTTATTTTGATAATGGGGTTTATCGGATTTTCACTGCTGCGTTTATGCCACTGTACACACGCTTGATTCTCTTACGGAGACATATATATCCATGGGTTTTAAGATTCTTCCTAGTCAGGTATATTCCTAGGCGTTGAATATGTGGTGTTGGGTCCATTTCGTTGAGCAAGGAGTAGGTCTTGTCTATTACATATTTGGCTTATGGAAAGTTATCTGTGCTAATTTCAGTCTCTGGTTTTATGAAGCACCCCAACGCACCTTTCCCCATAAGCAAGCACTAGTTGGTTTTCTAAATTTGAGACCCTGTTCTGTTTTGTAATTCAGTTCATGTGTAGTCAAGTTTACATTCCGTGTATTAGTGATATCTTATGATGTTTCTTTTTCTGTGTGACGTAGTTCACGTAGAATCACCGTACCTGCATCCACTCACTATGCCGCTACGGGCCTGATGACACAGATTTCATTGCTGAGTGATATTGCATTGTACGTACGTGCCACAACTTCTTTATCCATATTTTGCTTTCTGGGATATTTACCTGTTACTGTAGACGAGCTTCTTGTGAACACAGCCGTCCCAAATATTGGGGTGGCTGTCTGTTTTTGATTTTAATTTCCGTAAGCTATAGGACCATAAGTGGAAGTGCCATAGACTGTGTTGCTTTGTTTCTTATGTGTTTCAGGAAACACCATACACTTCTCCAGGCTGGCTGCTGGCAATTTACATCCTGCCAATCAGCATAACAAGGCTCCCTGTTCTCCATATCCTGTCCTACCTTTCTGGATTTTACACTTTTTTCAGATGGCCCTCTTGCCCGGGGGGCAGTGAGACTTCATTGTAGTGCAGATTTCCTTTACAGGCCTGCTTGGTTGGCCAAAAAGGGCGTATGCGTTTTTTCCTGAATATATTCAGGAAAAAACGCATACGCCCTTTTTGGCCAAGTGCATCATTGTCGACGTTCTGCCTCTTTTCCTATGCTTTCAGGGCAATTCCAGTCTACCCCCTGCAATCGTTTTCCTGAAATTCTGCCCCGCTTTCAAGTCCCCTTCGCAGGCTTACTTCAATATATTTTTGGAGGATAGCTGTCATTTATAACTCTGCAGGTTTGTGAATTACAGTGCCCCTGAGCTCCTTTCTTCAACTCGCTTTCTTGTGAACTGGGCACAAAACCGCAGGATTGCTTCAGGCCCTAATCTGTTTCGGGCAGGGCATGCTGAGCCTTTGGTAAATTCCTCTTCCTGGTGGGAAATGAGCGTTACATTTGCCCGTGCAGACACCTACAGCTAGTCTCTCATTGGTTCTCCCTATTCCTGTTCATCTTGCACAGAAATTGCAAGCTGTGCCAAACAGGAGGTTAAAGGCACTGACTCTCCAAGCAGGGAGACTGTTAGTAAATCATCTGGAATGGTGAACCCGAGGACCAGGATACGAAAACTGAGATGCATTTTAAATCATTTCCCAATCACATGGTGGACGATACTCTTGGTTTCCCATGCATGTTTTAGCTGGAGGAAGAATCCCTTGAACCTGGAGAGTTGGGACCCATGGAATGGGTACCATGCAGTATGACTTCAAAGGGTCTGCATTTGCTCACCGAAACTCAGCAATGCTATCAGCCTGAAGTGTCCAGCCTTATGTCTCAACCAGCTCTGGGTGTAGATGTGTTAAATCCCGGTTGCATCACATGCCCTGTGTGAATTATTTAAGAATTGCTCTCTATTTCACTGTCTTTATGATTTTTTTTTGAAATTTATTTTGATAATGGGGTTTATCGGATTTTCACTGCTGCGTTTATGCCACTGTACACACGCTTGATTCTCTTACGGAGACATATATATCCATGGCTTTTAAGATTCTTCCTAGTCAGGTATATTCCTAGGCGTTGAATATGTGGTGTTGGGTCCATTTCGTTGAGCAAGGAGTAGGTCTTGTCTATTACATATTTGGCTTATGGAAAGTTATCTGTGCTAATTTCAGTCTCTGGTTTTATGAAGCACCCCAACGCACCTTTCCCCATAAGCAAGCACTAGTTGGTTTTCTAAATTTGAGACCCTGTTCTGTTTTGTAATTCAGTTCATGTGTAGTCAAGTTTACATTCCGTGTATTAGTGATATCTTATGATGTTTCTTTTTCTGTGTGACGTAGTTCACGTAGAATCACCGTACCTGCATCCACTCACTATGCCGCTACGGGCCTGATGACACAGATTTCATTGCTGAGTGATATTGCATTGTACGTACGTGCCACAACTTCTTTATCCATATTTTGCTTTCTGGGATATTTACCTGTTACTGTAGACGAGCTTCTTGTGAACACAGCCGTCCCAAATATTGGGGTGGCTGTCTGTTTTTGATTTTAATTTCCGTAAGCTATAGGACCATAAGTGGAAGTGCCATAGACTGTGTTGCTTTGTTTCTTATGTGTTTCAGGAAACACCATACACTTCTCCAGGCTGGCTGCTGGCAATTTACATCCTGCCAATCAGCATAACAAGGCTCCCTGTTCTCCATATCCTGTCCTACCTTTCTGGATTTTACACTTTTTTCAGATGGCCCTCTTGCCCGGGGGGCAGTGAGACTTCATTGTAGTGCAGATTTCCTTTACAGGCCTGCTTGGTTGGCCAAAAAGGGCGTATGCGTTTTTTCCTGAATATATTCAGGAAAAAACGCATACGCCCTTTTTGGCCAAGTGCATCATTGTCGACGTTCTGCCTCTTTTCCTATGCTTTCAGGGCAATTCCAGTCTACCCCCTGCAATCGTTTTCCTGAAATTCTGCCCCGCTTTCAAGTCCCCTTCGCAGGCTTACTTCAATATATTTTTGGAGGATAGCTGTCATTTATAACTCTGCAGGTTTGTGAATTACAGTGCCCCTGAGCTCCTTTCTTCAACTCGCTTTCTTGTGAACTGGGCACAAAACCGCAGGATTGCTTCAGGCCCTAATCTGTTTCGGGCAGGGCATGCTGAGCCTTTGGTAAATTCCTCTTCCTGGTGGGAAATGAGCGTTACATTTGCCCGTGCAGACACCTACAGCTAGTCTCTCATTGGTTCTCCCTATTCCTGTTCATCTTGCACAGAAATTGCAAGCTGTGCCAAACAGGAGGTTAAAGGCACTGACTCTCCAAGCAGGGAGACTGTTAGTAAATCATCTGGAATGGTGAACCCGAGGACCAGGATACGAAAACTGAGATGCATTTTAAATCATTTCCCCATAACACGGTGGACCATACTGTGGGTTTCACATGCATGTTTTAGCTGGAGGAAGAATCCCTTGAACCTGAAGAGTTGGGACCCATGGAATAGGTACCATACAGTATGACTTCAAAGGGTGTGCATTTGCTCACCTAAACTCACCAATGCTATCAGCCTGAAGTGTCCAGCCTTATGTCTCAACCAGCTCTGGGTGTAGATGTGGTCAATCCCGGTTGCATCACATGCCCTGAGTGAATTATTTAAGAATTGCTCTCTATTTCACTGTCTTTGTGCTTTGTTTTCGAAATTTATTTTGATAATGGGATTTATCGGATTTTCACTGCTGCCTTTCGGCCGCTGTACACACCCTTGATTCTCTTACGGAGACATATATATCCATGGGTTTTAAGATTCTTCCTAGTCAGGTATATTCCTAGGCGTTGAATATGTGGTGTGGGGTCCATTTCGTTGAGCAAGGAGTAGGTCTTGTCTATTACATATTGGGCTTATGGAAAGTTATCTGTGCTAATTTCAGTCTCTGGTTTTATGCAGCACCCCAAGGCACCTTTCCCCATAAGCAAGCACTAGTTGGTTTTCTAAATTTGAGACCCTTTTCTATTTTGTAATTCAGTTCATGTGTAGTCAAGTTTACATTCCGTGTATTCGTGATATCTTATGATGTTTCTTTTTCTGTGTGACGTAGTTCACGTAGAATCACCGTACCTGCATCCAGTCACTATGCCGCTATGGGCCTGATGACACAGATTTCATTGCTGAGTGATATTGCATTGTACGTACGTGCCACAAGTTCTTTATCCATTTTTTGCTTTCTGGGATATTTACCTGATACTGTAGACGAGCTTCTTGTGAACACAGCCGTCTCAAATATTGGGGTGGCTGTCTGTTTTTGATTTTAATTTCCGTAAGCTATAGGACCATAAGTGGAAGTGCCATAGGCTGTGTTGCTTTGTTTCTTTCGTGTTTCAGGAAACACCATACACTTCTCCAGGGTGGCTGCTGGCAATTTACATCCTGCCAATCAGCATAACAAGGCTCCCTGTTCTCCATATCCTGTCCTACCTTTCTGGATTTTACACTTTTTTCAGATGGCCCTTTTGCCAGGGGGGCAGTGAGACTTCATTGTAGTGCAGATTTCATTTACAGGCTTGCTTGGTTGGCCAAAAAGGGCGTATGCGTTTTTTCCTGAATATATTCAGGAAAAAACGCATACGCCCTTTTTGGCCAAGTGCATCATTGTCGACGTTCTGCCTCTTTTCCTATGCTTTCAGGGCAATTCCAGTCTACCCCCTGCAATCGTTTTCCTGAAATTCTGCCCCGCTTTCAAGTCCCCTTCGCAGGCTTACTTCAATATATTTTTGGAGGAAAGCTGTCATTTATAACTCTGCAGGTTTGTGAATTACAGTGCCCCTGAGCTCCTTTCTTCAACTCGCTTTCTTGTGAGCTGGGCACAAAACCGCAGGATTGCTTCAGGCCCTAATCTGTTTCCAGCAGGGCACACTGAGCCTTTGTTTAATTCCTCTTCCTGGTGGGCAATGAGCGTTACATTTGCCCGTGCAGACACCTACAGCTAGTCTCTCATTGGTTCTCCCTATTCCTGTTCATTTTGCACAGAAATTGCAAGCTGTGCCAAAGAGGAGGTTAAAGGCACTGACTCTCCAAGCGGGGAGAGTGTTAGTAAAGCATCTGGAATGGTGAACCCGAGGACCAGGATACGAAAACTGAGATGCATTTTAAATCATTTCCCAATCACATGGTGGACGATACTCTTGGTTTCCCATGCATGGTTTAGCTGGAGGAAGAATCCCTTGAACCTGGAGAGTTGGGACCCATGGAATGGGTACCATGCAGTATGACTTCAAAGGGTCTGCATTTGCTCACCGAAACTCACCAATGCTATCAGCCTGAAGTGTCCAGCCTTATGTCTCAACCAGCTCTGCGTGTAGATGTGTTAAATCCCGGTTGCATCACATGCCCTGAGTGAATTATTTAAGAATTGCTCTCTATTTCACTGTCTTTATGATTTTTTTTTGAAATTTATTTTGATAATGGGATTTATCGGATTTTCACTGCTGCGTTTATGCCGCTGTACACACGCTTGATTCTCTTACGGAGACATATATATCCATGGGTTTTAAGATTCTTCCTAGTCAGGTATATTCCTAGGCGTTGAATATGTGGTGTTGGGTCCATTTCGTTGAGCAAGGAGTAGGTCTTGTCTATTACATATTTGGCTTATGGAAAGTTATCTGTGCTAATTTCAGTCTCTGGTTTTATGAAGCACCCCAACGCACCTTTCCCCATAAGCAAGCACTAGTTGGTTTTCTAAATTTGAGGCCCTGTTCTGTTTTGTAATTCAGTTCATGTGTAGTCAAGTTTACATTCCGTGTATTAGTGATATCTTATGATGTTTCTTTTTCTGTGTGACGTAGTTCACGTAGAATCACCGTACCTGCATCCACTCACTATGCCGCTACGGGCCTGATGACACAGATTTCATTGCTGAGTGATATTGCATTGTACGTACGTGCCACAACTTCTTTATCCATATTTTGCTTTCTGGGATATTTACCTGTTACTGTAGACGAGCTTCTTGTGAACACAGCCGTCCCAAATATTGGGGTGGCTGTCTGTTTTTGATTTTAATTTCCGTAAGCTATAGGACCATAAGTGGAAGTGCCATAGACTGTGTTGCTTTGTTTCTTATGTGTTTCAGGAAACACCATACACTTCTCCAGGCTGGCTGCTGGCAATTTACATCCTGCCAATCAGCATAACAAGGCTCCCTGTTCTCCATATCCTGTCCTACCTTTCTGGATTTTACACTTTTTTCAGATGGCCCTCTTGCCCGGGGGGCAGTGAGACTTCATTGTAGTGCAGATTTCCTTTACAGGCTTACTTGGTTGGCCAAAAAGGGCGTATGCGTTTTTTCCTGAATATATTCAGGAAAAAACGCATACGCCCTTTTTGGCCAAGTGCATCATTGTCGACGTTCTGCCTCTTTTCCTATGCTTTCAGGGCAATTCCAGTCTACCCCCTGCAATCGTTTTCCTGAAATTCTGCCCCGCTTTCAAGTCCCCTTCGCAGGCTTACTTCAATATATTTTTGGAGGATAGCTGTCATTTATAACTCTGCAGGTTTGTGAATTACAGTGCCCCTGAGCTCCTTTCTTCAACTCGCTTTCTTGTGAACTGGGCACAAAACCGCAGGATTGCTTCAGGCCCTAATCTGTTTCGGGCAGGGCATGCTGAGCCTTTGGTAAATTCCTCTTCCTGGTGGGAAATGAGCGTTACATTTGCCCGTGCAGACACCTACAGCTAGTCTCTCATTGGTTCTCCCTATTCCTGTTCATCTTGCACAGAAATTGCAAGCTGTGCCAAACAGGAGGTTAAAGGCACTGACTCTCCAAGCAGGGAGACTGTTAGTAAATCATCTGGAATGGTGAACCCGAGGACCAGGATACGAAAACTGAGATGCATTTTAAATCATTTCCCCATAACACGGTGGACCATACTGTGGGTTTCACATGCATGTTTTAGCTGGAGGAAGAATCCCTTGAACCTGAAGAGTTGGGACCCATGGAATAGGTACCATACAGTATGACTTCAAAGGGTGTGCATTTGCTCACCTAAACTCACCAATGCTATCAGCCTGAAGTGTCCAGCCTTATGTCTCAACCAGCTCTGGGTGTAGATGTGGTCAATCCCGGTTGCATCACATGCCCTGAGTGAATTATTTAAGAATTGCTCTCTAATTCACTGTCTTTGTGTTTTGTTTTCGAAATTTATTTTGATAATGGGATTTATCGGATTTTCACTGCTGCCTTTCGGCCGCTGTACACACCCTTGATTCTCTTACGGAGACATATATATCCATGGGTTTTAAGATTCTTCCTAGTCAGGTATATTCCTAGGCGTTGAATATGTGGTGTTGGGTCCATTTCGTTGAGCAAGGAGTAGGTCTTGTCTATTACATATTGGGCTTATGGAAAGTTATCTGTGCTAATTTCAGTCTCTGGTTTTATGCAGCACCCCAAGGCACCTTTCCCCATAAGCAAGCACTAGTTGGTTTTCTAAATTTGAGACCCTTTTCTATTTTGTAATTCAGTTCATGTGTAGTCAAGTTTACATTCCGTGTATTCGTGATATCTTATGATGTTTCTTTTTCTGTGTGACGTAGTTCACGTAGAATCACCGTACCTGCATCCACTCACTATGCCGCTATGGGCCTGATGACACAGATTTCATTGCTGAGTGATATTGCATTGTACGTACGTGCCACAAGTTCTTTATCCATTTTTTGCTTTCTGGGATATTTACCTGATACTGTAGACGAGCTTCTTGTGAACACAGCCGTCTCAAATATTGGGGTGGCTGTCTGTTTTTGATTTTAATTTCCGTAAGCTATAGGACCATAAGTGGAAGTGCCATAGGCTGTGTTGCTTTGTTTCTTTCGTGTTTCAGGAAACACCATACACTTCTCCAGGGTGGCTGCTGGCAATTTACATCCTGCCAATCAGCATAACAAGGCTCCCTGTTCTCCATATCCTGTCCTACCTTTCTGGATTTTACACTTTTTTCAGATGGCCCTTTTGCCAGGGGGGCAGTGAGACTTCATTGTAGTGCAGATTTCATTTACAGGCTTGCTTGGTTGGCCAAAAAGGGCGTATGCGTTTTTTCCTGAACATATTCAGGAAAAAACGCATACGCCCTTTTTGGCCAAGTGCATCATTGTCGACGTTCTGCCTCTTTTCCTATGCTTTCAGGGCAATTCCAGTCTACCCCCTGCAATCGTTTTCCTGAAATTCTGCCCCGCTTTCAAGTCCCCTTCGCAGGCTTACTTCAATATATTTTTGGAGGAAAGCTGTCATTTATAACTCTGCAGGTTTGTGAATTACAGTGCCCCTGAGCTCCTTTCTTCAACTCGCTTTCTTGTGAGCTGGGCACAAAACCGCAGGATTGCTTCAGGCCCTAATCTGTTTCCAGCAGGGCACACTGAGCCTTTGTTTAATTCCTCTTCCTGGTGGGCAATGAGCGTTACATTTGCCCGTGCAGACACCTACAGCTAGTCTCTCATTGGTTCTCCCTATTCCTGTTCATTTTGCACAGAAATTGCAAGCTGTGCCAAAGAGGAGGTTAAAGGCACTGACTCTC
This sequence comes from Phocoena phocoena, assembly GCF_963924675.1. NCBI lineage: Eukaryota > Metazoa > Chordata > Mammalia > Artiodactyla > Phocoenidae > Phocoena > Phocoena phocoena. Next base: position 86,214 of record NW_027077470.1, read on the forward strand.
CAAGCGGGGAGAGTGTTAGTAAAGCATCTGGAATGGTGAACCCGAGGACCCGGATACGAAAACTGAGACGCATTTTAAATCATTTCCCAATCACATGGTGGACGATACTCTTGGTTTCCCATGCATGTTTTAGCTGGAGGAAGAATCCCTTGAACCTGGAGAGTTGGGACCCATGGAATGGGTACCATGCAGTATGACTTCAAAGGGTCTGCATTTGCTCACCGAAACTCACCAATGCTATCAGCCTGAAGTGTCCAGCCTTATGTCTCAACCAGCTCTGGGTGTAGATGTGTTAAATCCCGGTTGCATCACATGCCCTGAGTGAATTATTTAAGAATTGCTCTCTATTTCACTGTCTTTATGATTTTTTTTTGAAATTTATTTTGATAATGGGATTTATCGGATTTTCACTGCTGCGTTTATGCCGCTGTACACACGCTTGATTCTCTTACGGAGACATATATATCCATGGGTTTTAAGATTCTTCCTAGTCAGGTATATTCCTAGGCGTTGAATATGTGGTGTTGGGTCCATTTCGTTGAGCAAGGAGTAGGTCTTGTCTATTACATATTTGGCTTATGGAAAGTTATCTGTGCTAATTTCAGTCTCTGGTTTTATGAAGCACCCCAACGCACCTTTCCCCATAAGCAAGCACTAGTTGGTTTTCTAAATTTGAGACCCTGTTCTGTTTTGTAATTCAGTTCATGTGTAGTCAAGTTTACATTCCGTGTATTAGTGATATCTTATGATGTTTCTTTTTCTGTGTGACGTAGTTCACGTAGAATCACCGTACCTGCATCCACTCACTATGCCGCTACGGGCCTGATGACACAGATTTCATTGCTGAGTGATATTGCATTGTACGTACGTGCCACAACTTCTTTATCCATATTTTGCTTTCTGGGATATTTACCTGTTACTGTAGACGAGCTTCTTGTGAACACAGCCGTCCCAAATATTGGGGTGGCTGTCTGTTTTTGATTTTAATTTCCGTAAGCTATAGGACCATAAGTGGAGGTGCCATAGACTGTGTTGCTTTGTTTCTTATGTGTTTCAGGAAACACCATACACTTCTCCAGGCTGGCTGCTGGCAATTTACATCCTGCCAATCAGCATAACAAGGCTCCCTGTTCTCCATATCCTGTCCTACCTTTCTGGATTTTACACTTTTTTCAGATGGCCCTCTTGCCCGGGGGGCAGTGAGACTTCATTGTAGTGCAGATTTCCTTTACAGGCTTGCTTGGTTGGCCAAAAAGGGCGTATGCGTTTTTTCCTGAATATATTCAGGAAAAAACGCATACGCCCTTTTTGGCCAAGTGCATCATTGTCGACGTTCTGCCTCTTTTCCTATGCTTTCAGGGCAATTCCAGTCTACCCCCTGCAATCGTTTTCCTGAAATTCTGCCCCGCTTTCAAGTCCCCTTCGCAGGCTTACTTCAATATATTTTTGGAGGATAGCTGTCATTTATAACTCTGCAGGTTTGTGAATTACAGTGCCCCTGAGCTCCTTTCTTCAACTCGCTTTCTTGTGAGCTGGGCACAAAACCGCAGGATTGCTTCAGGCCCTAATCTGTTTCGGGCAGGGCATGCTGAGCCTTTGGTAAATTCCTCTTCCTGGTGGGAAATGAGCGTTACATTTGCCCGTGCAGACACCTACAGCTAGTCTCTCATTGGTTCTCCCTATTCCTGTTCATCTTGCACAGAAATTGCAAGCTGTGCCAAACAGGAGGTTAAAGGCACTGACTCTCCAAGCAGGGAGACTGTTAGTAAATCATCTGGAATGGTGAACCCGAGGACCAGGATACGAAAACTGAGATGCATTTTAAATCATTTCCCCATAACACGGTGGACCATACTGTGGGTTTCACATGCATGTTTTAGCTGGAGGAAGAATCCCTTGAACCTGAAGAGTTGGGACCCATGGAATAGGTACCATACAGTATGACTTCAAAGGGTGTGCATTTGCTCACCTAAACTCACCAATGCTATCAGCCTGAAGTGTCCAGCCTTATGTCTCAACCAGCTCTGGGTGTAGATGTGGTCAATCCCGGTTGCATCACATGCCCTGAGTGAATTATTTAAGAATTGCTCTCTATTTCACTGTCTTTGTGTTTTGTTTTCGAAATTTATTTTGATAATGGGATTTATCGGATTTTCACTGCTGCCTTTCGGCCGCTGTACACACCCTTGATTCTCTTACGGAGACATATATATCCATGGGTTTTAAGATTCTTCCTAGTCAGGTATATTCCTAGGCGTTGAATATGTGGTGTTGGGTCCATTTCGTTGAGCAAGGAGTAGGTCTTGTCTATTACATATTGGGCTTATGGAAAGTTATCTGTGCTAATTTCAGTCTCTGGTTTTATGCAGCACCCCAAGGCACCTTTCCCCATAAGCAAGCACTAGTTGGTTTTCTAAATTTGAGACCCTTTTCTATTTTGTAATTCAGTTCATGTGTAGTCAAGTTTACATTCCGTGTATTCGTGATATCTTATGATGTTTCTTTTTCTGTGTGACGTAGTTCACATAGAATCACCGTACCTGCATCCACTCACTATGCCGCTATGGGCCTGATGACACAGATTTCATTGCTGAGTGATATTGCATTGTACGTACGTGCCACAAGTTCTTTATCCATTTTTTGCTTTCTGGGATATTTACCTGATACTGTAGACGAGCTTCTTGTGAACACAGCCGTCTCAAATATTGGGGTGGCTGTCTGTTTTTGATTTTAATTTCCGTAAGCTATAGGACCATAAGTGGAAGTGCCATAGGCTGTGTTGCTTTGTTTCTTTCGTGTTTCAGGAAACACCATACACTTCTCCAGGGTGGCTGCTGGCAATTTACATCCTGCCAATCAGCATAACAAGGCTCCCTGTTCTCCATATCCTGTCCTACCTTTCTGGATTTTACACTTTTTTCAGATGGCCCTTTTGCCAGGGGGGCAGTGAGACTTCATTGTAGTGCAGATTTCATTTACAGGCTTGCTTGGTTGGCCAAAAAGGGCGTATGCGTTTTTTCCTGAACATATTCAGGAAAAAACGCATACGCCCTTTTTGGCCAAGTGCATCATTGTCGACGTTCTGCCTCTTTTCCTATGCTTTCAGGGCAATTCCAGTCTACCCCCTGCAATCGTTTTCCTGAAATTCTGCCCCGCTTTCAAGTCCCCTTCGCAGGCTTACTTCAATATATTTTTGGAGGAAAGCTGTCATTTATAACTCTGCAGGTTTGTGAATTACAGTGCCCCTGAGCTCCTTTCTTCAACTCGCTTTCTTGTGAGCTGGGCACAAAACCGCAGGATTGCTTCAGGCCCTAATCTGTTTCCAGCAGGGCACACTGAGCCTTTGTTTAATTCCTCTTCCTGGTGGGCAATGAGCGTTACATTTGCCCGTGCAGACACCTACAGCTAGTCTCTCATTGGTTCTCCCTATTCCTGTTCATTTTGCACAGAAATTGCAAGCTGTGCCAAAGAGGAGGTTAAAGGCACTGACTCTCCAAGCGGGGAGAGTGTTAGTAAAGCATCTGGAATGGTGAACCCGAGGACCAGGATACGAAAACTGAGATGCATTTTAAATCATTTCCCAATCACATGGTGGACGATACTCTTGGTTTCCCATGCATGTTTTAGCTGGAGGAAGAATCCCTTGAACCTGGAGAGTTGGGACCCATGGAATGGGTACCATGCAGTATGACTTCAAAGGGTCTGCATTTGCTCACCGAAACTCACCAATGCTATCAGCCTGAAGTGTCCAGCCTTATGTCTCAACCAGCTCTGGGTGTAGATGTGGTCAATCCCGGTTGCATCACATGCCCTGAGTGAATTATTTAAGAATTGCTCTCTATTTCACTGTCTTTATGATTTTTTTTTGAAATTTATTTTGATAATGGGATTTATCGGATTTTCACTGCTGCGTTTATGCCGCTGTACACACGCTTGATTCTCTTACGGAGACATATATATCCATGGGTTTTAAGATTCTTCCTAGTCAGGTATATTCCTAGGCGTTGAATATGTGGTGTTGGGTCCATTTCGTTGAGCAAGGAGTAGGTCTTGTCTATTACATATTTGGCTTATGGAAAGTTATCTGTGCTAATTTCAGTCTCTGGTTTTATGAAGCACCCCAACGCACCTTTCCCCATAAGCAAGCACTAGTTGGTTTTCTAAATTTGAGACCCTGTTCTGTTTTGTAATTCAGTTCATGTGTAGTCAAGTTTACATTCCGTGTATTAGTGATATCTTATGATGTTTCTTTTTCTGTGTGACGTAGTTCACGTAGAATCACCGTACCTGCATCCACTCACTATGCCGCTACGGGCCTGATGACACAGATTTCATTGCTGAGTGATATTGCATTGTACGTACGTGCCACAACTTCTTTATCCATATTTTGCTTTCTGGGATATTTACCTGTTACTGTAGACGAGCTTCTTGTGAACACAGCCGTCCCAAATATTGGGGTGGCTGTCTGTTTTTGATTTTAATTTCCGTAAGCTATAGGACCATAAGTGGAAGTGCCATAGACTGTGTTGCTTTGTTTCTTATGTGTTTCAGGAAACACCATACACTTCTCCAGGCTGGCTGCTGGCAATTTACATCCTGCCAATCAGCATAACAAGGCTCCCTGTTCTCCATATCCTGTCCTACCTTTCTGGATTTTACACTTTTTTCAGATGGCCCTCTTGCCCGGGGGGCAGTGAGACTTCATTGTAGTGCAGATTTCCTTTACAGGCTTGCTTGGTTGGCCAAAAAGGGCGTATGCGTTTTTTCCTGAATATATTCAGGAAAAAACGCATACGCCCTTTTTGGCCAAGTGCATCATTGTCGACGTTCTGCCTCTTTTCCTATGCTTTCAGGGCAATTCCAGTCTACCCCCTGCAATCGTTTTCCTGAAATTCTGCCCCGCTTTCAAGTCCCCTTCGCAGGCTTACTTCAATATATTTTTGGAGGAAAGCTGTCATTTATAACTCTGCAGGTTTGTGAATTACAGTGCCCCTGAGCTCCTTACTTCAACTCGCTTTCTTGTGAGCTGGGCACAAAACCGCAGGATTGCTTCAGGCCCTAATCTGTTTCCAGCAGGGCACACTGAGCCTTTGTTTAATTCCTCTTCCTGGTGGGCAATGAGCGTTACATTTGCCCGTGCAGACACCTACAGCTAGTCTCTCATTGGTTCTCCCTATTCCTGTTCATTTTGCACAGAAATTGCAAGCTGTGCCAAAGAGGAGGTTAAAGGCACTGACTCTCCAAGCGGGGAGAGTGTTAGTAAAGCATCTGGAATGGTGAACCCGAGGACCAGGATACGAAAACTGAGATGCATTTTAAATCATTTCCCAATCACATGGTGGACGATACTCTTGGTTTCCCATGCATGTTTTAGCTGGAGGAAGAATCCCTTGAACCTGCAGAGTTGGGACCCATGGAATGGGTACCATGCAGCATGACTTCAAAGGGTCTGCATTTGCTCACCGAAACTCACCAATGCTATCAGCCTGAAGTGTCCAGCCTTATGTCTCAACCAGCTCTGGGTGTAGATGTGTTAAATCCCGGTTGCATCACATGCCCTGAGTGAATTATTTAAGAAGTGCTCTCTATTTCACTGTCTTTATGATTTTTTTTTGAAATTTATTTTGATAATGGGATTTATCGGATTTTCACTGCTGCGTTTATGCCGCTGTACACACGCTTGATTCTCTTACGGAGACATATATATCCATGGGTTTTAAGATTCTTCCTAGTCAGGTATATTCCTAGGCGTTGAATATGTGGTGTTGGGTCCATTTCGTTGAGCAAGGAGTAGGTCTTGTCTATTACATATTTGGCTTATGGAAAGTTATCTGTGCTAATTTCAGTCTCTGGTTTATGAAGCACCCCAACGCACCTTTCCCCATAAGCAAGCACTAGTTGGTTTTCTAAATTTGAGACCCTGTTCTGTTTTGTAATTCAGTTCATGTGTAGTCAAGTTTACATTCCGTGTATTAGTGATATCTTATGATGTTTCTTTTTCTGTGTGACGTAGTTCACGTAGAATCACCGTACCTGCATCCACTCACTATGCCGCTACGGGCCTGATGACACAGATTTCATTGCTGAGTGATATTGCATTGTACGTACGTGCCACAACTTCTTTATCCATATTTTGCTTTCTGGGATATTTACCTGTTACTGTAGACGAGCTTCTTGTGAACACAGCCGTCCCAAATATTGGGGTGGCTGTCTGTTTTTGATTTTAATTTCCGAAAGCTATAGGACCATAAGTGGAAGTGCCATAGACTGTGTTGCTTTGTTTCTTATGTGTTTCAGGAAACACCATACACTTCTCCAGGCTGGCTGCTGGCAATTTACATCCTGCCAATCATCATAACAAGGCTCCCTGTTCTCCATATCCTGTCCTACCTTTCTGGATTTTACACTTTTTTCAGATGGCCCTCTTGCACGGGGGGCAGTGAGACTTCATTGTAGTGCAGATTTCCTTTACAGGCTTGCTTGGTTGGCCAAAAAGGGCGTATGCGTTTTTTCCTGAATATATTCAGGAAAAAACGCATACGCCCTTTTTGGCCAAGTGCATCATTGTCGACGTTCTGCCTCTTTTCCTATGCTTTCAGGGCAATTCCAGTCTACCCCCTGCAATCGTTTTCCTGAAATTCTGCCCCGCTTTCAAGTCCCCTTCGCAGGCTTACTTCAATATATTTTTGGAGGAAAGCTGTCATTTATAACTCTGCAGGTTTGTGAATTACAGTGCCCCTGAGCTCCTTATTTCAACTCGCTTTCTTGTGAGCTGGGCACAAAACCGCAGGATTGCTTCAGGCCCTAATCTGTTTCCAGCAGGGCACACTGAGCCTTTGTTTAATTCCTCTTCCTGGTGGGCAATGAGCGTTACATTTGCCCGTGCAGACACCTACAGCTAGTCTCTCATTGGTTCTCCCTATTCCTGTTCATTTTGCACAGAAATTGCAAGCTGTGCCAAAGAGGAGGTTAAAGGCACTGACTCTCCAAGCGGGGAGAGTGTTAGTAAAGCATCTGGAATGGTGAACCCGAGGACCAGGATACGAAAACTGAGATGCATTTTAAATCATTTCCCAATCACATGGTGGACGATACTCTTGGTTTCCCATGCATGTTTTAGCTGGAGGAAGAATCCCTTGAACCTGGAGAGTTGGGACCCATGGAATGGGTACCATGCAGTATGACTTCAAAGGGTCTGCATTTGCTCACCGAAACTCACCAATGCTATCAGCCTGAAGTGTCCAGCCTTATGTCTCAACCAGCTCTGGGTGTAGATGTGTTAAATCCCGGTTGCATCACATGCCCTGAGTGAATTATTTAAGAATTGCTCTCTATTTCACTGTCTTTATGATTTTTTTTTGAAATTTATTTTGATAATGGGATTTATCGGATTTTCACTGCTGCGTTTATGCCGCTGTACACACGCTTGATTCTCTTACGGAGACATATATATCCATGGGTTTTAAGATTCTTCCTAGTCAGGTATATTCCTAGGCGTTGAATATGTGGTGTTGGGTCCATTTCGTTGAGCAAGGAGTAGGTCTTGTCTATTACATATTTGGCTTATGGAAAGTTATCTGTGCTAATTTCAGTCTCTGGTTTATGAAGCTCCCCAACGCACCTTTCCCCATAAGCAAGCACTAGTTGTTTTTCTAAATTTGAGACCCTGTTCTGTTTTGTAATTCAGTTCATGTGTAGTCAAGTTTACATTCCGTGTATTAGTGATATCTTATGATGTTTCTTTTTCTGTGTGACGTAGTTCACGTAGAATCACCGTACCTGCATCCACTCACTATGCCGCTACGGGCCTGATGACACAGATTTCATTGCTGAGTGATATTGCATTGTACGTACGTGCCACAACTTCTTTATCCATATTTTGCTTTCTGGGATATTTACCTGTTACTGTAGACGAGCTTCTTGTGAACACAGCCGTCCCAAATATTGGGGTGGCTGTCTGTTTTTGATTTTAATTTCCGAAAGCTATAGGACCATAAGTGGAAGTGCCATAGACTGTGTTGCTTTGTTTCTTATGTGTTTCAGGAAACACCATACACTTCTCCAGGCTGGCTGCTGGCAATTTACATCCTGCCAATCAGCATAACAAGGCTCCCTGTTCTCCATATCCTGTCCTACCTTTCTGGATTTTACACTTTTTTCAGATGGCCCTCTTGCCCGGGGGGCAGTGAGACTTCATTGTAGTGCAGATTTCCTTTACAGGCTTGCTTGGTTGGCCAAAAAGGGCGTATGCGTTTTTTCCTGAATATATTCAGGAAAAAACGCATACGCCCTTTTTGGCCAAGTGCATCATTGTCGACGTTCTGCCTCTTTTCCTATGGTTTCAGGGCAATTCCAGTCTACCCCCTGCAATCGTTTTCCTGAAATTCTGCCCCGCTTTCAAGTCCCCTTCGCAGGCTTACTTCAATATATTTTTGGAGGAAAGCTGTCATTTATAACTCTGCAGGTTTGTGAATTACAGTGCCCCTGAGCTCCTTTCTTCAACTCGCTTTCTTGTGAGCTGGGCACAAAACCGCAGGATTGCTTCAGGCCCTAATCTGTTTCCAGCAGGGCACACTGAGCCTTTGTTTAATTCCTCTTCCTGGTGGGCAATGAGCGTTACATTTGCCCGTGCAGACACCTACAGCTAGTCTCTCATTGGTTCTCCCTATTCCTGTTCATTTTGCACAGAAATTGCAAGCTGTGCCAAAGAGGAGGTTAAAGGCACTGACTCTCCAAGCGGGGAGAGTGTTAGTAAAGCATCTGGAATGGTGAACCCGAGGACCAGGATACGAAAACTGAGATGCATTTTAAATCATTTCCCAATCACATGGTGGACGATACTCTTGGTTTCCCATGCATGTTTTAGCTGGAGGAAGAATCCCTTGAACCTGGAGAGTTGGGACCCATGGAATGGGTACCATGCAGTATGACTTCAAAGGGTCTGCATTTGCTCACCGAAACTCACCAATGCTATCAGCCTGAAGTGTCCAGCCTTATGTCTCAACCAGCTCTGGGTGTAGATGTGGTCAATCCCGGTTGCATCACATGCCCTGAGTGAATTATTTAAGAATTGCTCTCTATTTCACTGTCTTTATGATTTTTTTTTGAAATTTATTTTGATAATGGGATTTATCGGATTTTCACTGCTGCGTTTATGCCGCTGTACACACGCTTGATTCTCTTACGGAGACATATATATCCATGGGTTTTAAGATTCTTCCTAGTCAGGTATATTCCTAGGCGTTGAATATGTGGTGTTGGGTCCATTTCGTTGAGCAAGGAGTAGGTCTTGTCTATTACATATTTGGCTTATGGAAAGTTATCTGTGCTAATTTCAGTCTCTGGTTTTATGAAGCACCCCAACGCACCTTTCCGCATAAGCAAGCACTAGTTGGTTTTCTAAATTTGAGGCCCTGTTCTGTTTTGTAATTCAGTTCATGTGTAGTCAAGTTTACATTCCGTGTATTAGTGATATCTTATGATGTTTCTTTTCCTGTGTGACGTAGTTCACGTAGAATCACCGTACCTGCATCCACTCACTATGCCGCTACGGGCCTGATGACACAGATTTCATTGCTGAGTGATATTGCATTGTACGTACGTGCCACAACTTCTTTATCCATATTTTGCTTTCTGGGATATTTACCTGTTACTGTAGACGAGCTTCTTGTGAACACAGCCGTCCCAAATATTGGGGTGGCTGTCTGTTTTTGATTTTAATTTCCGTAAGCTATAGGACCATAAGTGGAAGTGCCATAGACTGTGTTGCTTTGTTTCTTATGTGTTTCAGGAAACACCATACACTTCTCCAGGCTGGCTGCTGGCAATTTACATCCTGCCAATCAGCATAACAAGGCTCCCTGTTCTCCATATCCTGTCCTACCTTTCTGGATTTTACACTTTTTTCAGATGGCCCTCTTGCCCGGGGGGCAGTGAGACTTCATTGTAGTGCAGATTTCCTTTACAGGCTTGCTTGGTTGGCCAAAAAGGGCGTATGCGTTTTTTCCTGAATATATTCAGGAAAAAACGCATACGCCCTTTTTGGCCAAGTGCATCATTGTCGACGTTCTGCCTCTTTTCCTATGCTTTCAGGGCAATTCCAGTCTACCCCCTGCAATCGTTTTCCTGAAATTCTGCCCCGCTTTCAAGTCCCCTTCGCAGGCTTACTTCAATATATTTTTGGAGGATAGCTGTCATTTATAACTCTGCAGGTTTGTGAATTACAGTGCCCCTGAGCTCCTTTCTTCAACTCGCTTTCTTGTGAACTGGGCACAAAACCGCAGGATTGCTTCAGACCCTAATCTGTTTCGGGCAGGGCATGCTGAGCCTTTGGTAAATTCCTCTTCCTGGTGGGAAATGAGCGTTACATTTGCCCGTGCAGACACCTACAGCTAGTCTCTCATTGGTTCTCCCTATTCCTGTTCATCTTGCACAGAAATTGCAAGCTGTGCCAAACAGGAGGTTAAAGGCACTGACTCTCCAAGCAGGGAGACTGTTAGTAAATCATCTGGAATGGTGAACCCGAGGACCAGGATACGAAAACTGAGATGCATTTTAAATCATTTCCCCATAACACGGTGGACCATACTGTGGGTTTCACATGCATGTTTTAGCTGGAGGAAGAATCCCTTGAACCTGAAGAGTTGGGACCCATGGAATAGGTACCATACAGTATGACTTCAAAGGGTGTGCATTTGCTCACCGAAACTCACCAATGCTATCAGCCTGAAGTGTCCAGCCTTATGTCTCAACCAGCTCTGGGTGTAGATGTGGTCAATCCCGGTTGCATCACATGCCCTGAGTGAATTATTTAAGAATTGCTCTCTATTTCACTGTCTTTGTGTTTTGTTTTCGAAATTTATTTTGATAATGGGATTTATCGGATTTTCACTGCTGCCTTTCGGCCGCTGTACACACCCTTGATTCTCTTACGGAGACATATATATCCATGGGTTTTAAGATTCTTCCTAGTCAGGTATATTCCTAGGCGTTGAATATGTGGTGTTGGGTCCATTTCGTTGAGCAAGGAGTAGGTCTTGTCTATTACATATTGGGCTTATGGAAAGTTATCTGTGCTAATTTCAGTCTCTGGTTTTATGCAGCACCCCAAGGCACCTTTCCCCATAAGCAAGCACTAGTTGGTTTTCTAAATTTGAGACCCTTTTCTATTTTGTAATTCAGTTCATGTGTAGTCAAGTTTACATTCCGTGTATTCGTGATATCTTATGATGTTTCTTTTTCTGTGTGACGTAGTTCACGTAGAATCACCGTACCTGCATCCACTCACTATGCCGCTATGGGCCTGATGACACAGATTTCATTGCTGAGTGATATTGCATTGTACGTACGTGCCACAAGTTCTTTATCCATTTTTTGCTTTCTGGGATATTTACCTGATACTGTAGACGAGCTTCTTGTGAACACAGCCGTCTCAAATATTGGGGTGGCTGTCTGTTTTTGATTTTAATTTCCGTAAGCTATAGGACCATAAGTGGAAGTGCCATAGGCTGTGTTGCTTTGTTTCTTTCGTGTTTCAGGAAACACCATACACTTCTCCAGGGTGGCTGCTGGCAATTTACATCCTGCCAATCAGCATAACAAGGCTCCCTGTTCTCCATATCCTGTCCTACCTTTCTGGATTTTACACTTTTTTCAGATGGCCCTTTTGCCAGGGGGGCAGTGAGACTTCATTGTAGTGCAGATTTCATTTACAGGCTTGCTTGGTTGGCCAAAAAGGGCGTATGCGTTTTTTCCTGAATATATTCAGGAAAAAACGCATACGCCCTTTTTGGCCAAGTGCATCATTGTCGACGTTCTGCCTCTTTTCCTATGCTTTCAGGGCAATTCCAGTCTACCCCCTGCAATCGTTTTCCTGAAATTCTGCCCCGCTTTCAAGTCCCCTTCGCAGGCTTACTTCAATATATTTTTGGAGGAAAGCTGTCATTTATAACTCTGCAGGTTTGTGAATTACAGTGCCCCTGAGCTCCTTTCTTCAACTCGCTTTCTTGTGAGCTGGGCACAAAACCGCAGGATTGCTTCAGGCCCTAATCTGTTTCGGGCAGGGCATGCTGAGCCTTTGGTAAATTCCTCTTCCTGGTGGGAAATGAGCGTTACATTTGCCCGTGCAGACACCTACAGCTAGTCTCTCATTGGTTCTCCCTATTCCTGTTCATCTTGCACAGAAATTGCAAGCTGTGCCAAACAGGAGGTTAAAGGCACTGACTCTCCAAGCAGGGAGACTGTTAGTAAATCATCTGGAATGGTGAACCCGAGGACCAGGATACGAAAACTGAGATGCATTTTAAATCATTTCCCCATAACACGGTGGACCATACTGTGGGTTTCACATGCATGTTTTAGCTGGAGGAAGAATCCCTTGAACCTGAAGAGTTGGGACCCATGGAATAGGTACCATACAGTATGACTTCAAAGGGTGTGCATTTGCTCACCTAAACTCACCAATGCTATCAGCCTGAAGTGTCCAGCCTTATGTCTCAACCAGCTCTGGGTGTAGATGTGGTCAATCCCGGTTGCATCACATGCCCTGAGTGAATTATTTAAGAATTGCTCTCTATTTCACTGTCTTTGTGTTTTGTTTTCGAAATTTATTTTGATAATGGGATTTATCGGATTTTCACTGCTGCCTTTCGGCCGCTGTACACACCCTTGATTCTCTTACGGAGACATATATATCCATGGGTTTTAAGATTCTTCCTAGTCAGGTATATTCCTAGGCGTTGAATATGTGGTGTTGGGTCCATTTCGTTGAGCAAGGAGTAGGTCTTGTCTATTACATATTGGGCTTATGGAAAGTTATCTGTGCTAATTTCAGTCTCTGGTTTTATGCAGCACCCCAAGGCACCTTTCCCCATAAGCAAGCACTAGTTGGTTTTCTAAATTTGAGACCCTTTTCTATTTTGTAATTCAGTTCATGTGTAGTCAAGTTTACATTCCGTGTATTCGTGATATCTTATGATGTTTCTTTTTCTGTGTGACGTAGTTCACGTAGAATCACCGTACCTGCATCCACTCACTATGCCACTATGGGCCTGATGACACAGATTTCATTGCTGAGTGATATTGCATTGTACGTACGTGCCACAAGTTCTTTATCCATTTTTTGCTTTCTGGGATATTTACCTGATACTGTAGACGAGCTTCTTGTGAACACAGCCGTCTCAAATATTGGGGTGGCTGTCTGTTTTTGATTTTAATTTCCGTAAGCTATAGGACCATAAGTGGAAGTGCCATAGGCTGTGTTGCTTTGTTTCTTTCGTGTTTCAGGAAACACCATACACTTCTCCAGGGTGGCTGCTGGCAATTTACATCCTGCCAATCAGCATAACAAGGCTCCCTGTTCTCCATATCCTGTCCTACCTTTCTGGATTTTACACTTTTTTCAGATGGCCCTTTTGCCAGGGGGGCAGTGAGACTTCATTGTAGTGCAGATTTCATTTACAGGCTTGCTTGGTTGGCCAAAAAGGGCGTATGCGTTTTTTCCTGAATATATTCAGGAAAAAACGCATACGCCCTTTTTGGCCAAGTGCATCATTGTCGACGTTCTGCCTCTTTTCCTATGCTTTCAGGGCAATTCCAGTCTACCCCCTGCAATCGTTTTCCTGAAATTCTGCCCCGCTTTCAAGTCCCCTTCGCAGGCTTACTTCAATATATTTTTGGAGGAAAGCTGTCATTTATAACTCTGCAGGTTTGTGAATTACAGTGCCCCTGAGCTCCTTTCTTCAACTCGCTTTCTTGTGAGCTGGGCACAAAACCGCAGGATTGCTTCAGGCCCTAATCTCTTTCCGGCAGGGCACGCTGAGCCTTTGTTTAATTCCTCTTCCTGGTGGGCAATGTGCGTTACATTTGCCCGTGCAGACACCTACAGCTAGTCTCTCATTGGTTCTCCCTATTCCTGTTCATTTTGCACAGAAATTGCAAGCTGTGCCAAAGAGGAGGTTAAAGGCACTGACTCTCCAAGCGGGGAGAGTGTTAGTAAAGCATCTGGAATGGTGAACCCGAGGACCAGGATACGAAAACTGAGATGCATTTTAAATCATTTCCCAATCACATGGTGGACGATACTCTTGGTTTCCCATGCATGTTTTAGCTGGAGGAAGAATCCCTTGAACCTGGAGAGTTGGGACCCATGGAATGGGTACCATGCAGTATGACTTCAAAGGGTCTGCATTTGCTCACCGAAACTCACCAATGCTATCAGCCTGAAGTGTCCAGCCTTATGTCTCAACCAGCTCTGCGTGTAGATGTGTTAAATCCCGGTTGCATCACATGCCCTGAGTGAATTATTTAAGAATTGCTCTCTATTTCACTGTCTTTATGATTTTTTTTTGAAATTTATTTTGATAATGGGATTTATCGGATTTTCACTGCTGCGTTTATGCCGCTGTACACACGCTTGATTCTCTTATGGAGACATATATATCCTTGGGTTTTAAGATTCTTCCTAGTCAGGTATATTCCTAGGCGTTGAATATGTGGTGTTGGGTCCATTTCGTTGAGCAAGGAGTAGGTCTTGTCTATTACATATTTGGCTTATGGAAAGTTATCTGTGCTAATTTCAGTCTCTGGTTTTATGAAGCACCCCAACGCACCTTTCCCCATAAGCAAGCACTAGTTGGTTTTCTAAATTTGAGACCCTGTTCTGTTTTGTAATTCAGTTCATGTGTAGTCAAGTTTACATTCCGTGTATTAGTGATATCTTATGATGTTTCTTTTTCTGTGTGACGTAGTTCACGTAGAATCACCGTACCTGCATCCACTCACTATGCCGCTACGGGCCTGATGACACAGATTTCATTGCTGAGTGATATTGCATTGTACGTACGTGCCACAACTTCTTTATCCATATTTTGCTTTCTGGGATATTTACCTGTTACTGTAGACGAGCTTCTTGTGAACACAGCCGTCCCAAATATTGGGGTGGCTGTCTGTTTTTGATTTTAATTTCCGTAAGCTATAGGACCATAAGTGGAAGTGCCATAGACTGTGTTGCTTTGTTTCTTATGTGTTTCAGGAAACACCATACACTTCTCCAGGCTGGCTGCTGGCAATTTACATCCTGCCAATCAGCATAACAAGGCTCTCTGTTCTCCATATCCTGTCCTACCTTTCTGGATTTTACACTTTTTTCAGATGGCCCTCTTGCCCGGGGGGCAGTGAGACTTCATTGTAGTGCAGATTTCCTTTACAGGCTTGCTTGGTTGGCCAAAAAGGGCGTATGCGTTTTTTCCTGAATATATTCAGGAAAAAACGCATACGCCCTTTTTGGCCAAGTGCATCATTGTCGACGTTCTGCCTCTTTTCCTATGCTTTCAGGGCAATTCCAGTCTACCCCCTGCAATCGTTTTCCTGAAATTCTGCCCCGCTTTCAAGTCCCCTTCGCAGGCTTACTTCAATATATTTTTGGAGGATAGCTGTCATTTATAACTCTGCAGGTTTGTGAATTACAGTGCCCCTGAGCTCCTTTCTTCAACTCGCTTTCTTGTGAACTGGGCACAAAACCGCAGGATTGCTTCAGGCCCTAATCTGTTTCGGGCAGGGCATGCTGAGCCTTTGGTAAATTCCTCTTCCTGGTGGGAAATGAGCGTTACATTTGCCCGTGCAGACACCTACAGCTAGTCTCTCATTGGTTCTCCCTATTCCTGTTCATCTTGCACAGAAATTGCAAGCTGTGCCAAACAGGAGGTTAAAGGCACTGACTCTCCAAGCAGGGAGACTGTTAGTAAATCATCTGGAATAGTGATCCCGAGGACCAGGATACGAAAACTGAGATGCATTTTAAATCATTTCCCCATAACACGGTGGACCATACTGTGGGTTTCACATGCATGTTTTAGCTGGAGGAAGAATCCCTTGAACCTGAAGAGTTGGGACCCATGGAATAGGTACCATACAGTATGACTTCAAAGGGTGTGCATTTGCTCACCTAAACTCACCAATGCTATCAGCCTGAAGTGTCCAGCCTTATGTCTCAACCAGCTCTGGGTGTAGATGTGGTCAATCCCGGTTGCATCACATGCCCTGAGTGAATTATTTAAGAATTGCTCTCTATTTCACTGTCTTTGTGTTTTGTTTTCGAAATTTATTTTGATAATGGGATTTATCGGATTTTCACTGCTGCCTTTCGGCCGCTGTACACACCCTTGATTCTCTTACGGAGACATATATATCCATGGGTTTTAAGATTCTTCCTAGTCAGGTATATTCCTAGGCGTTGAATATGTGGTGTTGGGTCCATTTCGTTGAGCAAGGAGTAGGTCTTGTCTATTACATATTGGGCTTATGGAAAGTTATCTGTGCTAATTTCAGTCTCTGGTTTTATGCAGCACCCCAAGGCACCTTTCCCCATAAGCAAGCACTAGTTGGTTTTCTAAATTTGAGGCCCTGTTCTGTTTTGTAATTCAGTTCATGTGTAGTCAAGTTTACATTCCGTGTATTCGTGATATCTTATGATGTTTCTTTTTCTGTGTGACGTAGTTCACGTAGAATCACCGTACCTGCATCCACTCACTATGCCGCTATGGGCCTGATGACACAGATTTCATTGCTGAGTGATATTGCATTGTACGTACGTGCCACAAGTTCTTTATCCATTTTTTGCTTTCTGGGATATTTACCTGATACTGTAGACGAGCTTCTTGTGAACACAGCCGTCTCAAATATTGGGGTGGCTGTCTGTTTTTGATTTTAATTTCCGTAAGCTATAGGACCATAAGTGGAAGTGCCATAGGCTGTGTTGCTTTGTTTCTTTCGTGTTTCAGGAAACACCATACACTTCTCCAGGGTGGCTGCTGGCAATTTACATCCTGCCAATCAGCATAACAAGGCTCCCTGTTCTCCATATCCTGTCCTACCTTTCTGGATTTTACACTTTTTTCAGATGGCCCTTTTGCCAGGGGGGCAGTGAGACTTCATTGTAGTGCAGATTTCATTTACAGGCTTGCTTGGTTGGCCAAAAAGGGCGTATGCGTTTTTTCCTGAATATATTCAGGAAAAAACGCATACGCCCTTTTTGGCCAAGTGCATCATTGTCGACGTTCTGCCTCTTTTCCTATGCTTTCAGGGCAATTCCAGTCTACCCCCTGCAATCGTTTTCCTGAAATTCTGCCCCGCTTTCAAGTCCCCTTCGCAGGCTTACTTCAATATATTTTTGGAGGAAAGCTGTCATTTATAACTCTGCAGGTTTGTGAATTACAGTGCCCCTGAGCTCCTTTCTTCAACTCGCTTTCTTGTGAGCTGGGCACAAAACCGCAGGATTGCTTCAGGCCCTAATCTGTTTCCAGCAGGGCACACTGAGCCTTTGTTTAATTCCTCTTCCTGGTGGGCAATGAGCGTTACATTTGCCTGTGCAGACACCTACAGCTAGTCTCTCATTGGTTCTCCCTATTCCTGTTCATTTTGCACAGAAATTGCAAGCTGTGCCAAAGAGGAGGTTAAAGGCACTGACTCTCCAAGCGGGGAGAGTGTTAGTAAAGCATCTGGAATGGTGAACCCGAGGACCAGGATACGAAAACTGAGATGCATTTTAAATCATTTCCCAATCACATGGTGGACGATACTCTTGGTTTCCCATGCATGTTTTAGCTGGAGGAAGAATCCCTTGAACCTGGAGAGTTGGGACCCATGGAATGGGTACCATGCAGTATGACTTCAAAGGGTCTGCATTTGCTCACCGAAACTCACCAATGCTATCAGCCTGAAGTGTCCAGCCTTATGTCTCAACCAGCTCTGGGTGTAGATGTGTTAAATCCCGGTTGCATCACATGCCCTGAGTGAATTATTTAAGAATTGCTCTCTA
The DNA here is from genome assembly GCF_963924675.1 of Phocoena phocoena. Classification (NCBI taxonomy): domain Eukaryota; kingdom Metazoa; phylum Chordata; class Mammalia; order Artiodactyla; family Phocoenidae; genus Phocoena; species Phocoena phocoena. Next base: position 104,029 of record NW_027077470.1, read on the forward strand.
TTTCACTGTCTTTATGATTTTTTTTTGAAATTTATTTTGATAATGGGATTTATCGGATTTTCACTGCTGCGTTTATGCCGCTGTACACACGCTTGATTCTCTTACGGAGACATATATATCCATGGGTTTTAAGATTCTTCCTAGTCAGGTATATTCCTAGGCGTTGAATATGTGGTGTTGGGTCCATTTCGTTGAGCAAGGAGTAGGTCTTGTCTATTACATATTTGGCTTATGGAAAGTTATCTGTGCTAATTTCAGTCTCTGGTTTTATGAAGCACCCCAACGCACCTTTCCCCATAAGCAAGCACTAGTTGGTTTTCTAAATTTGAGACCCTGTTCTGTTTTGTAATTCAGTTCATGTGTAGTCAAGTTTACATTCCGTGTATTAGTGATATCTTATGATGTTTCTTTTTCTGTGTGACGTAGTTCACGTAGAATCACCGTACCTGCATCCACTCACTATGCCGCTACGGGCCTGATGACACAGATTTCATTGCTGAGTGATATTGCATTGTACGTACGTGCCACAACTTCTTTATCCATATTTTGCTTTCTGGGATATTTACCTGTTACTGTAGACGAGCTTCTTGTGAACACAGCCGTCCCAAATATTGGGGTGGCTGTCTGTTTTTGATTTTAATTTCCGTAAGCTATAGGACCATAAGTGGAAGTGCCATAGACTGTGTTGCTTTGTTTCTTATGTGTTTCAGGAAACACCATACACTTCTCCAGGGTGGCTGCTGGCAATTTACATCCTGCCAATCAGCATAACAAGGCTCCCTGTTCTCCATATCCTGTCCTACCTTTCTGGATTTTACACTTTTTTCAGATGGCCCTCTTGCCCGGGGGGCAGTGAGACTTCATTGTAGTGCAGATTTCCTTTACAGGCTTGCTTGGTTGGCCAAAAAGGGCGTATGCGTTTTTTCCTGAATATATTCAGGAAAAAACGCATACGCCCTTTTTGGCCAAGTGCATCATTGTCGACGTTCTGCCTCTTTTCCTATGCTTTCAGGGCAATTCCAGTCTACCCCCTGCAATCGTTTTCCTGAAATTCTGCCCCGCTTTCAAGTCCCCTTCGCAGGCTTACTTCAATATATTTTTGGAGGATAGCTGTCATTTATAACTCTGCAGGTTTGTGAATTACAGTGCCCCTGAGCTCCTTTCTTCAACTCGCTTTCTTGTGAACTGGGCACAAAACCGCAGGATTGCTTCAGGCCCTAATCTGTTTCGGGCAGGGCATGCTGAGCCTTTGGTAAATTCCTCTTCCTGGTGGGAAATGAGCGTTACATTTGCCCGTGCAGACACCTACAGCTAGTCTCTCATTGGTTCTCCCTATTCCTGTTCATCTTGCACAGAAATTGCAAGCTGTGCCAAACAGGAGGTTAAAGGCACTGACTCTCCAAGCAGGGAGACTGTTAGTAAATCATCTGGAATGGTGATCCCGAGGACCAGGATACGAAAACTGAAATGCATTTTAAATCATTTCCCCATAACACGGTGGACCATACTGTGGGTTTCACATGCATGTTTTAGCTGGAGGAAGAATCCCTTGAACCTGAAGAGTTGGGACCCATGGAATAGGTACCATACAGTATGACTTCAAAGGGTGTGCATTTGCTCACCTAAACTCACCAATGCTATCAGCCTGAAGTGTCCAGCCTTATGTCTCAACCAGCTCTGGGTGTAGATGTGGTCAATCCCGGTTGCATCACATGCCCTGAGTGAATTATTTAAGAATTGCTCTCTATTTCACTGTCTTTGTGTTTTGTTTTCGAAATTTATTTTGATAATGGGATTTATCGGATTTTCACTGCTGCCTTTCGGCCGCTGTACACACCCTTGATTCTCTTAAGGAGACATATATATCCATGGGTTTTAAGATTCTTCCTAGTCAGGTATATTCCTAGGCGTTGAATATGTGGTGTTGGGTCCATTTCGTTGAGCAAGGAGTAGGTCTTGTCTATTACATATTGGGCTTATGGAAAGTTATCTGTGCTAATTTCAGTCTCTGGTTTTATGCAGCACCCCAAGGCACCTTTCCCCATAAGCAAGCACTAGTTGGTTTTCTAAATTTGAGGCCCTGTTCTGTTTTGTAATTCAGTTCATGTGTAGTCAAGTTTACATTCCGTGTATTAGTGATATCTTATGATGTTTCTTTTTCTGTGTGACGTAGTTCACGTAGAATCACCGTACCTGCATCCACTCACTATGCCGCTATGGGCCTGATGACACAGATTTCATTGCTGAGTGATATTGCATTGTACGTACGTGCCACAAGTTCTTTATCCATTTTTTGCTTTCTGGGATATTTACCTGATACTGTAGACGAGCTTCTTGTGAACACAGCCGTCTCAAATATTGGGGTGGCTGTCTGTTTTTGATTTTAATTTCCGTAAGCTATAGGACCATAAGTGGAAGTGCCATAGGCTGTGTTGCTTTGTTTCTTTCGTGTTTCAGGAAACACCATACACTTCTCCAGGGTGGCTGCTGGCAATTTACATCCTGCCAATCAGCATAACAAGGCTCCCTGTTCTCCATATCCTGTCCTACCTTTCTGGATTTTACACTTTTTTCAGATGGCCCTTTTGCCAGGGGGGCAGTGAGACTTCATTGTAGTGCAGATTTCATTTACAGGCTTGCTTGGTTGGCCAAAAAGGGCGTATGCGTTTTTTCCTGAACATATTCAGGAAAAAACGCATACGCCCTTTTTGGCCAAGTGCATCATTGTCGACGTTCTGCCTCTTTTCCTATGCTTTCAGGGCAATTCCAGTCTACCCCCTGCAATCGTTTTCCTGAAATTCTGCCCCGCTTTCAAGTCCCCTTCGCAGGCTTACTTCAATATATTTTTGGAGGAAAGCTGTCATTTATAACTCTGCAGGTTTGTGAATTACAGTGCCCCTGAGCTCCTTTCTTCAACTCGCTTTCTTGTGAGCTGGGCACAAAACCGCAGGATTGCTTCAGGCCCTAATCTGTTTCCAGCAGGGCACACTGAGCCTTTGTTTAATTCCTCTTCCTGGTGGGCAATGAGCGTTACATTTGCCCGTGCAGACACCTACAGCTAGTCTCTCATTGGTTCTCCCTATTCCTGTTCATTTTGCACAGAAATTGCAAGCTGTGCCAAAGAGGAGGTTAAAGGCACTGACTCTCCAAGCGGGGAGAGTGTTAGTAAAGCATCTGGAATGGTGAACCCGAGGACCAGGATACGAAAACTGAGATGCATTTTAAATCATTTCCCAATCACATGGTGGACGATACTCTTGGTTTCCCATGCATGTTTTAGCTGGAGGAAGAATCCCTTGAACCTGGAGAGTTGGGACCCATGGAATGGGTACCATGCAGTATGACTTCAAAGGGTCTGCATTTGCTCACTGAAACTCACCAATGCTATCAGCCTGAAGTGTCCAGCCTTATGTCTCAACCAGCTCTGGGTGTAGATGTGTTAAATCCCGGTTGCATCACATGCCCTGAGTGAATTATTTAAGAATTGCTCTCTATTTCACTGTCTTTATGATTTTTTTTGAAATTTATTTTGATAATGGGATTTATCGGATTTTCACTGCTGCGTTTATGCCGCTGTACACACGCTTGATTCTCTTACGGAGACATATATATCCATGGGTTTTAAGATTCTTCCTAGTCAGGTATATTCCTAGGCGTTGAATATGTGGTGTTGGGTCCATTTCGTTGAGCAAGGAGTAGGTCTTGTCTATTACATATTTGGCTTATGGAAAGTTATCTGTGCTAATTTCAGTCTCTGGTTTTATGAAGCACCCCAACGCACCTTTCCCCATAAGCAAGCACTAGTTGGTTTTCTAAATTTTAGACCCTGTTCTGTTTTGTATTTCAGTTCATGTGTAGTCAAGTTTACATTCCGTGTATTAGTGATATCTTATGATGTTTCTTTTTCTGTGTGACGTAGTTTACGTAGAATCACCGTACCTGCATCCACTCACTATGCCGCTACGGGCCTGATGACACAGATTTCATTGCTGAGTGATATTGCATTGTACGTACGTGCCACAACTTCTTTATCCATATTTTGCTTTCTGGGATATTTACCTGTTACTGTAGACGAGCTTCTTGTGAACACAGCCGACCCCAAATTTGGGGTGGCTGTCTGTTTTTGATTTTAATTTCCGTAAGCTATAGGACCATAAGTGGAAGTGCCATAGACTGTGTTGCTTTGTTTCTTATGTGTTTCAGGAAACACCATACACTTCTCCAGGCTGGCTGCTGGCAATTTACATCCTGCCAATCAGCATAACAAGGCTCCCTGTTCTCCATATCCTGTCCTACCTTTCTGGATTTTACACTTTTTTCAGATGGCCCTCTTGCCCGGGGGGCAGTGAGACTTCATTGTAGTGCAGATTTCATTTACAGGCTTGCTTGGTTGGCCAAAAAGGGCGTATGCGTTTTTTCCTGAATATATTCAGGAAAAAACGCATACGCCCTTTTTGGCCAAGTGCATCATTGTCGACGTTCTGCCTCTTTTCCTATGCTTTCAGGGCAATTCCAGTCTACCCCCTGCAATCGTTTTCCTGAAATTCTGCCCCGCTTTCAAGTCCCCTTCGCAGGCTTACTTCAATATATTTTTGGAGGATAGCTGTCATTTATAACTCTGCAGGTTTGTGAATTACAGTGCCCCTGAGCTCCTTTCTTCAACTCGCTTTCTTGTGAACTGGGCACAAAACCGCAGGATTGCTTCAGGCCCTAATCTGTTTCGGGCAGGGCATGCTGAGCCTTTGGTAAATTCCTCTTCCTGGTGGGAAATGAGCGTTACATTTGCCCGTGCAGACACCTACAGCTAGTCTCTCATTGGTTCTCCCTATTCCTGTTCATCTTGCACAGAAATTGCAAGCTGTGCCAAACAGGAGGTTAAAGGCACTGACTCTCCAAGCAGGGAGACTGTTAGTAAATCATCTGGAATGGTGAACCCGAGGACCAGGATACGAAAACTGAGATGCATTTTAAATCATTTCCCCATAACACGGTGGACCATACTGTGGGTTTCACATGCATGTTTTAGCTGGAGGAAGAATCCCTTGAACCTGAAGAGTTGGGACCCATGGAATAGGTACCATACAGTATGACTTCAAAGGGTGTGCATTTGCTCACCTAAACTCACCAATGCTATCAGCCTGAAGTGTCCAGCCTTATGTCTCAACCAGCTCTGGGTGTAGATGTGGTCAATCCCGGTTGCATCACATGCCCTGAGTGAATTATTTAAGAATTGCTCTCTATTTCACTGTCTTTGTGTTTTGTTTTCGAAATTTATTTTGATAATGGGATTTATCGGATTTTCACTGCTGCCTTTCGGCCGCTGTACACACCCTTGATTCTCTTACGGAGACATATATATCCATGGGTTTTAAGATTCTTCCTAGTCAGGTATATTCCTAGGCGTTGAATATGTGGTGTTGGGTCCATTTCGTTGAGCAAGGAGTAGGTCTTGTCTATTACATATTGGGCTTATAGAAAGTTATCTGTGCTAATTTCAGTCTCTGGTTTTATGCAGCACCCCAAGGCACCTTTCCCCATAAGCAAGCACTAGTTGGTTTTCTAAATTTGAGACCCTTTTCTATTTTGTAATTCAGTTCATGTGTAGTCAAGTTTACATTCCGTGTATTCGTGATATCTTATGATGTTTCTTTTTCTGTGTGACGTAGTTCACGTAGAATCACCGTACCTGCATCCACTCACTATGCCGCTATGGGCCTGATGACACAGATTTCATTGCTGAGTGATATTGCATTGTACGTACGTGCCACAAGTTCTTTATCCATTTTTTGCTTTCTGGGATATTTACCTGATACTGTAGACGAGCTTCTTGTGAACACAGCCGTCTCAAATATTGGGGTGGCTGTCTGTTTTTGATTTTAATTTCCGTAAGCTATAGGACCATAAGTGGAAGTGCCATAGGCTGTGTTGCTTTGTTTCTTTCGTGTTTCAGGAAACACCATACACTTCTCCAGGCTGGCTGCTGGCAATTTACATCCTGCCAATCAGCATAACAAGGCTCCCTGTTCTCCATATCCTGTCCTACCTTTCTGGATTTTACACTTTTTTCAGATGGCCCTTTTGCCAGGGGGGCAGTGAGACTTCATTGTAGTGCAGATTTCATTTACAGGCTTGCTTGGTTGGCCAAAAAGGGCGTATGCGTTTTCTCCTGAACATATTCAGGAAAAAACGCATACGCCCTTTTTGGCCAAGTGCATCATTGTCGACGTTCTGCCTCTTTTCCTATGCTTTCAGGGCAATTCCAGTCTACCCCCTGCAATCGTTTTCCTGAAATTCTGCCCCGCTTTCAAGTCCCCTTCGCAGGCTTACTTCAATATATTTTTGGAGGAAAGCTGTCATTTATAACTCTGCAGGTTTGTGAATTACAGTGCCCCTGAGCTCCTTTCTTCAACTCGCTTTCTTGTGAGCTGGGCACAAAACCGCAGGTTTGCTTCAGGCCCTAATCTGTTTCCAGCAGGGCACACTGAGCCTTTGTTTAATTCCTCTTCCTGGTGGGCAATGAGCGTTACATTTGCCCGTGCAGACACCTACAGCTAGTCTCTCATTGGTTCTCCCTATTCCTGTTCATTTTGCACAGAAATTGCAAGCTGTGCCAAAGAGGAGGTTAAAGGCACTGACTCTCCAAGCGGGGAGAGTGTTAGTAAAGCATCTGGAATGGTGAACCCGAGGACCAGGATACGAAAACTGAGATGCATTTTAAATCATTTCCCAATCACATGGTGGACGATACTCTTGGTTTCCCATGCATGTTTTAGCTGGAGGAAGAATCCCTTGAACCTGGAGAGTTGGGACCCATGGAATGGGTACCATGCAGTATGACTTCAAAGGGTCTGCATTTGCTCACTGAAACTCACCAATGCTATCAGCCTGAAGTGTCCAGCCTTATGTCTCAACCAGCTCTGGGTGTAGATGTGTTAAATCCCGGTTGCATCACATGCCCTGAGTGAATTATTTAAGAATTGCTCTCTATTTCACTGTCTTTATGATTTTTTTTTGAAATTTATTTTGATAATGGGATTTATCGGATTTTCACTGCTGCGTTTATGCCGCTGTACACACGCTTGATTCTCTTACGGAGACATATATATCCATGGGTTTTAAGATTCTTCCTAGTCAGGTATATTCCTAGGCGTTGAATATGTGGTGTTGGGTCCATTTCGTTGAGCAAGGAGTAGGTCTTGTCTATTACATATTTGGCTTATGGAAAGTTATCTGTGCTAATTTCAGTCTCTGGTTTTATGAAGCACCCCAACGCACCTTTCCCCATAAGCAAGCACTAGTTGGTTTTCTAAATTTTAGACCCTGTTCTGTTTTGTATTTCAGTTCATGTGTAGTCAAGTTTACATTCCGTGTATTAGTGATATCTTATGATGTTTCTTTTTCTGTGTGACGTAGTTCACGTAGAATCACCGTACCTGCATCCACTCACTATGCCGCTACGGGCCTGATGACACAGATTTCATTGCTGAGTGATATTGCATTGTACGTACGTGCCACAACTTCTTTATCCATATTTTGCTTTCTGGGATATTTACCTGTTACTGTAGACGAGCTTCTTGTGAACACAGCCGTCCCAAATATTGGGGTGGCTGTCTGTTTTTGATTTTAATTTCCGTAAGCTATAGGACCATAAGTGGAAGTGCCATAGACTGTGTTGCTTTGTTTCTTATGTGTTTCAGGAAACACCATACACTTCTCCAGGCTGGCTGCTGGCAATTTACATCCTGCCAATCAGCATAACAAGGCTCCCTGTTCTCCATATCCTGTCCTACCTTTCTGGATTTTACACTTTTTTCAGATGGCCCTCTTGCCCGGGGGGCAGTGAGACTTCATTGTAGTGCAGATTTCATTTACAGGCTTGCTTGGTTGGCCAAAAAGGGCGTATGCGTTTTTTCCTGAATATATTCAGGAAAAAACGCATATGCCCTTTTTGGCCAAGTGCATCATTGTCGACGTTCTGCCTCTTTTCCTATGCTTTCAGGGCAATTCCAGTCTACCCCCTGCAATCGTTTTCCTGAAATTCTGCCCCGCTTTCAAGTCCCCTTCGCAGGCTTACTTCAATATATTTTTGGAGGATAGCTGTCATTTATAACTCTGCAGGTTTGTGAATTACAGTGCCCCTGAGCTCCTTTCTTCAACTCGCTTTCTTGTGAACTGGGCACAAAACCGCAGGATTGCTTCAGGCCCTAATCTGTTTCGGGCAGGGCATGCTGAGCCTTTGGTAAATTCCTCTTCCTGGTGGGAAATGAGCGTTACATTTGCCCGTGCAGACACCTACAGCTAGTCTCTCATTGGTTCTCCCTATTCCTGTTCATCTTGCACAGAAATTGCAAGCTGTGCCAAACAGGAGGTTAAAGGCACTGACTCTCCAAGCAGGGAGACTGTTAGTAAATCATCTGGAATGGTGAACCCGAGGACCAGGATACGAAAACTGAGATGCATTTTAAATCATTTCCCCATAACACGGTGGACCATACTGTGGGTTTCACATGCATGTTTTAGCTGGAGGAAGAATCCCTTGAACCTGAAGAGTTGGGACCCATGGAATAGGTACCATACAGTATGACTTCAAAGGGTGTGCATTTGCTCACCTAAACTCACCAATGCTATCAGCCTGAAGTGTCCAGCCTTATGTCTCAACCAGCTCTGGGTATAGATGTGGTCAATCCCGGTTGCATCACATGCCCTGAGTGAATTATTTAAGAATTGCTCTCTATTTCACTGTCTTTGTGTTTTGTTTTCGAAATTTATTTTGATAATGGGATTTATCGGATTTTCACTGCTGCCTTTCGGCCGCTGTACACACCCTTGATTCTCTTACGGAGACATATATATCCATGGGTTTTAAGATTCTTCCTAGTCAGGTATATTCCTAGGCGTTGAATATGTGGTGTTGGGTCCATTTCGTTGAGCAAGGAGTAGGTCTTGTCTATTACATATTGGGCTTATAGAAAGTTATCTGTGCTAATTTCAGTCTCTGGTTTTATGCAGCACCCCAAGGCACCTTTCCGCATAAGCAAGCACTAGTTGGTTTTCTAAATTTGAGACCCTTTTCTATTTTGTAATTCAGTTCATGTGTAGTCAAGTTTACATTCCGTGTATTCGTGATATCTTATGATGTTTCTTTTTCTGTGTGACGTAGTTCACGTAGAATCACCGTACCTGCATCCACTCACTATGCCGCTATGGGCCTGATGACACAGATTTCATTGCTGAGTGATATTGCATTGTACGTACGTGCCACAAGTTCTTTATCCATTTTTTGCTTTCTGGGATATTTACCTGATACTGTAGACGAGCTTCTTGTGAACACAGCCGTCTCAAATATTGGGGTGGCTGTCTGTTTTTGATTTTAATTTCCGTAAGCTATAGGACCATAAGTGGAAGTGCCATAGGCTGTGTTGCTTTGTTTCTTTCGTGTTTCAGGAAACACCATACACTTCTCCAGGGTGGCTGCTGGCAATTTACATCCTGCCAATCAGCATAACAAGGCTCCCTGTTCTCCATATCCTGTCCTACCTTTCTGGATTTTACACTTTTTTCAGATGGCCCTTTTGCCAGGGGGGCAGTGAGACTTCATTGTAGTGCAGATTTCATTTACAGGCTTGCTTGGTTGGCCAAAAAGGGCGTATGCGTTTTTTCCTGAATATATTCAGGAAAAAACGCATACGCCCTTTTTGGCCAAGTGCATCATTGTCGACGTTCTGCCTCTTTTCCTATGCTTTCAGGGCAATTCCAGTCTACCCCCTGCAATCGTTTTCCTGAAATTCTGCCCCGCTTTCAAGTCCCCTTCGCAGGCTTACTTCAATATATTTTTGGAGGAAAGCTGTCATTTATAACTCTGCAGGTTTGTGAATTACAGTGCCCCTGAGCTCCTTTCTTCAACTCGCTTTCTTGTGAGCTGGGCACAAAACCGCAGGTTTGCTTCAGGCCCTAATCTGTTTCCAGCAGGGCACATTGAGCCTTTGTTTAATTCCTCTTCCTGGTGGGCAATGAGCGTTACATTTGCCCGTGCAGACACCTACAGCTAGTCTCTCATTGGTTCTCCCTATTCCTGTTCATTTTGCACAGAAATTGCAAGCTGTGCCAAAGAGGAGGTTAAAGGCACTGACTCTCCAAGCGGGGAGAGTGTTAGTAAAGCATCTGGAATGGTGAACCCGAGGACCAGGATACGAAAACTGAGATGCATTTTAAATCATTTCCCAATCACATGGTGGACGATACTCTTGGTTTCCCATGCATGTTTTAGCTGGAGGAAGAATCCCTTGAACCTGGAGAGTTGGGACCCATGGAATGGGTACCATGCAGTATGACTTCAAAGGGTCTGCATTTGCTCACCGAAACTCACCAATGCTATCAGCCTGAAGTGTCCAGCCTTATGTCTCAACCAGCTCTGGGTGTAGATGTGTTAAATCCCGGTTGCATCACATGCCCTGAGTGAATTATTTAAGAATTGCTCTCTATTTCACTGTCTTTATGATTTTTTTTTGAAATTTATTTTGATAATGGGATTTATCGGATTTTCACTGCTGCGTTTATGCCGCTGTACACACGCTTGATTCTCTTACGGAGACATATATATCCATGGGTTTTAAGATTCTTCCTAGTCAGGTATATTCCTAGGCGTTGAATATGTGGTGTTGGGTCCATTTCGTTGAGCAAGGAGTAGGTCTTGTCTATTACATATTTGGCTTATGGAAAGTTATCTGTGCTAATTTCAGTCTCTGGTTTTATGAAGCACCCCAACGCACCTTTCCCCATAAGCAAGCACTAGTTGGTTTTCTAAATTTGAGACCCTGTTCTGTTTTGTAATTCAGTTCATGTGTACTCAAGTTTACATTCCGTGTATTAGTGATATCTTATGATGTTTCTTTTTCTGTGTGACGTAGTTCACGTAGAATCACCGTACCTGCATCCACTCACTATGCCGCTACGGGCCTGATGACACAGATTTCATTGCTGAGTGATATTGCATTGTACGTATGTGCCACAACTTCTTTATCCATATTTTGCTTTCTGGGATATTTACCTGTTACTGTAGACGAGCTTCTTGTGAACACAGCCGTCCCAAATATTGGGGTGGCTGTCTGTTTTTGATTTTAATTTCCGTAAGCTATAGGACCATAAGTGGAAGTGCCATAGACTGTGTTGCTTTGTTTCTTATGTGTTTCAGGAAACACCATACACTTCTCCAGGCTGGCTGCTGGCAATTTACATCCTGCCAATCAGCATAACAAGGCTCCCTGTTCTCCATATCCTGTCCTACCTTTCTGGATTTTACACTTTTTTCAGATGGCCCTCTTGCCCGGGGTCAGTGAGACTTCATTGTAGTGCAGATTTCCTTTACAGGCTTGCTTGGTTGGCCAAAAAGGGCGTATGCGTTTTTTCCTGAATATATTCAGGAAAAAACGCATACGCCCTTTTTGGCCAAGTGCATCATTGTCGACGTTCTGCCTCTTTTCCTATGCTTTCAGGGCAATTCCAGTCTACCCCCTGCAATCGTTTTCCTGAAATTCTGCCCCGCTTTCAAGTCCCCTTCGCAGGCTTACTTCAATATATTTTTGGAGGATAGCTGTCATTTATAACTCTGCAGGTTTGTGAATTACAGTGCCCCTGAGCTCCTTTCTTCAACTCGCTTTCTTGTGAACTGGGCACAAAACCGCAGGATTGCTTCAGGCCCTAATCTGTTTCGGGCAGGGCATGCTGAGCCTTTGGTAAATTCCTCTTCCTGGTGGGAAATGAGCGTTACATTTGCCCGTGCAGACACCTACAGCTAGTCTCTCATTGGTTCTCCCTATTCCTGTTCATCTTGCACAGAAATTGCAAGCTGTGCCAAACAGGAGGTTAAAGGCACTGACTCTCCAAGCAGGGAGACTGTTAGTAAATCATCTGGAATGGTGAACCCGAGGACCAGGATACGAAAACTGAGATGCATTTTAAATCATTTCCCCATAACACGGTGGACCATACTGTGGGTTTCACATGCATGTTTTAGCTGGAGGAAGAATCCCTTGAACCTGAAGAGTTGGGACCCATGGAATAGGTACCATACAGTATGACTTCAAAGGGTGTGCATTTGCTCACCTAAACTCACCAATGCTATCAGCCTGAAGTGTCCAGCCTTATGTCTCAACCAGCTCTGGGTGTAGATGTGGTCAATCCCGGTTGCATCACATGCCCTGAGTGAATTATTTAAGAATTGCTCTCTATTTCACTGTCTTTGTGTTTTGTTTTCGAAATTTATTTTGATAATGGGATTTATCGGATTTTCACTGCTGCCTTTCGGCCGCTGTACACACCCTTGATTCTCTTACGGAGACATATATATCCATGGGTTTTAAGATTCTTCCTAGTCAGGTATATTCCTAGGCGTTGAATATGTGGTGTTGGGTCCATTTCGTTGAGCAAGGAGTAGGTCTTGTCTATTACATATTGGGCTTATGGAAAGTTATCTGTGCTAATTTCAGTCTCTGGTTTTATGCAGCACCCCAAGGCACCTTTCCGCATAAGCAAGCACTAGTTGGTTTTCTAAATTTGAGACCCTTTTCTATTTTGTAATTCAGTTCATGTGTAGTCAAGTTTACATTCCGTGTATTCGTGATATCTTATGATGTTTCTTTTTCTGTGTGACGTAGTTCACGTTGAATCACCGTACCTGCATCCACTCACTATGCCGCTATGGGCCTGATGACACAGATTTCATTGCTGAGTGATATTGCATTGTACGTACGTGCCACAAGTTCTTTATCCATTTTTTGCTTTCTGGGATATTTACCTGATACTGTAGACGAGCTTCTTGTGAACACAGCCGTCTCAAATATTGGGGTGGCTGTCTGTTTTTGATTTTAATTTCCGTAAGCTATAGGACCATAAGTGGAAGTGCCATAGGCTGTGTTGCTTTGTTTCTTTCGTGTTTCAGGAAACACCATACACTTCTCCAGGGTGGCTGCTGGCAATTTACATCCTGCCAATCAGCATAACAAGGCTCCCTGTTCTCCATATCCTGTCCTACCTTTCTGGATTTTACACTTTTTTCAGATGGCCCTTTTGCCAGGGGGGCAGTGAGACTTCATTGTAGTGCAGATTTCATTTACAGGCTTGCTTGGTTGGCCAAAAAGGGCGTATGCGTTTTTTCCTGAATATATTCAGGAAAAAACGCATACGCCCTTTTTGGCCAAGTGCATCATTGTCGACGTTCTGCCTCTTTTCCTATGCTTTCAGGGCAATTCCAGTCTACCCCCTGCAATCGTTTTCCTGAAATTCTGCCCCGCTTTCAAGTCCCCTTCGCAGGCTTACTTCAATATATTTTTGGAGGAAAGCTGTCATTTATAACTCTGCAGGTTTGTGAATTACAGTGCCCCTGAGCTCCTTTCTTCAACTCGCTTTCTTGTGAGCTGGGCACAAAACCGCAGGATTGCTTCAGGCCCTAATCTGTTTCCAGCAGGGCACACTGAGCCTTTGTTTAATTCCTCTTCCTGGTGGGCAATGAGCGTTACATTTGCCCGTGCAGACACCTACAGCTAGTCTCTCATTGGTTCTCCCTATTCCTGTTCATTTTGCACAGAAATTGCAAGCTGTGCCAAAGAGGAGATTAAAGGCACTGACTCTCCAAGCGGGGAGAGTGTTAGTAAAGCATCTGGAATGGTGAACCCGAGGACCAGGATACGAAAACTGAGATGCATTTTAAATCATTTCCCAATCACATGGTGGACGATACTCTTGGTTTCCCATGCATGTTTTAGCTGGAGGAAGAATCCCTTGAACCTGGAGAGTTGGGACCCATGGAATGGGTACCATGCAGTATGACTTCAAAGGGTCTGCATTTGCTCACCGAAACTCACCAATGCTATCAGCCTGAAGTGTCCAGCCTTATGTCTCAACCAGCTCTGGGTGTAGATGTGTTAAATCCCGGTTGCATCACATGCCCTGAGTGAATTATTTAAGAATTGCTCTCTATTTCACTGTCTTTATGATTTTTTTTTGAAATTTATTTTGATAATGGGATTTATCGGATTTTCACTGCTGCGTTTATGCCGCTGTACACACGCTTGATTCTCTTACGGAGACATATATATCCATGGGTTTTAAGATTCTTCCTAGTCAGGTATATTCCTAGGCGTTGAATATGTGGTGTTGGGTCCATTTCGTTGAGCAAGGAGTAGGTCTTGTCTATTACATATTTGGCTTATGGAAAGTTATCTGTGCTAATTTCAGTCTCTGGTTTTATGAAGCACCCCAACGCACCTTTCCCCATAAGCAAGCACTAGTTGGTTTTCTAAATTTGAGACCCTGTTCTGTTTTGTAATTCAGTTCATGTGTAGTCAAGTTTACATTCCGTGTATTAGTGATATCTTATGATGTTTCTTTTTCTGTGTGACGTAGTTCACGTAGAATCACCGTACCTGCATCCACTCACTATGCCGCTACGGGCCTGATGACACAGATTTCATTGCTGAGTGATATTGCATTGTACGTACGTGCCACAACTTCTTTATCCATATTTTGCTTTCTGGGATATTTACCTGTTACTGTGGACGAGCTTCTTGTGAACACAGCCGTCCCAAATATTGGGGTGGCTGTCTGTTTTTGATTTTAATTTCCGTAAGCTATAGGACCATAAGTGGAAGTGCCATAGACTGTGTTGCTTTGTTTCTTATGTGTTTCAGGAAACACCATACACTTCTCCAGGCTGGCTGCTGGCAATTTACATCCTGCCAATCAGCATAACAAGGCTCCCTGTTCTCCATATCCTGTCCTACCTTTCTGGATTTTACACTTTTTTCAGATGGCCCTCTTGCCCGGGGGGCAGTGAGACTTCATTGTAGTGCAGATTTCATTTACAGGCCTGCTTGGTTGGCCAAAAAGGGCGTATGCGTTTTTTCCTGAATATATTCAGGAAAAAACGCATACGCCCTTTTTGGCCAAGTGCATCATTGTCGACGTTCTGCCTCATTTCCTATGCTTTCAGGGCAATTCCAGTCTACCCCCTGCAATCGTTTTCCTGAAATTCTGCCCCGCTTTCAAGTCCCCTTCGCAGGCTTACTTCAATATATTTTTGGAGGATAGCTGTCATTTATAACTCTGCAGGTTTGTGAATTACAGTGACCCTGAGCTCCTTTCTTCAACTCGCTTTCTTGTGAACTGGGCACAAAACCGCAGGATTGCTTCAGGCCCTAATCTGTTTTGGGCAGGGCATGCTGAGCCTTTGGTAAATTCCTCTTCCTGGTGGGAAATGAGCGTTACATTTGCCCGTGCAGACACCTACAGCTAGTCTCTCATTGGTTCTCCCTATTCCTGTTCATCTTGCACAGAAATTGCAAGCTGTGCCAAACAGGAGGTTAAAGGCACTGACTCTCCAAGCAGGGAGACTGTTAGTAAATCATCTGGAATGGTGAACCCGAGGACCAGGATACGAAAACTGAGATGCATTTTAAATCATTTCCCCATAACACGGTGGACCATACTGTGGGTTTCACATGCATGTTTTAGCTGGAGGAAGAATCCCTTGAACCTGAAGAGTTGGGACCCATGGAATAGGTACCATACAGTATGACTTCAAAGGGTGTGCATTTGCTCACCTAAACTCACCAATGCTATCAGCCTGAAGTGTCCAGCCTTATGTCTCAACCAGCTCTGGGTGTAGATGTGGTCAATCCCGGTTGCATCACATGCCCTGAGTGAATTATTTAAGAATTGCTCTCTATTTCACTGTCTTTGTGTTTTGTTTTCGAAATTTATTTTGATAATGGGATTTATCGGATTTTCACTGCTGCCTTTCGGCCGCTGTACACACCCTTGATTCTCTTACGGAGACATATATATCCATGGGTTTTAAGATTCTTCCTAGTCAGGTATATTCCTAGGCGTTGAATATGTGGTGTGGGGTCCATTTCGTTGAGCAAGGAGTAGGTCTTGTCTATTACATATTGGGCTTATGGAAAGTTATCTGTGCTAATTTCAGTCTCTGGTTTTATGCAGCACCCCAAGGCACCTTTCCCCATAAGCAAGCACTAGTTGGTTTTCTAAATTTGAGACCCTTTTCTATTTTGTAATTCAGTTCATGTGTAGTCAAGTTTACATTCCGTGTATTCGTGATATCTTATGATGTTTCTTTTTCTGTGTGACGTAGTTCACGTTGAATCACCGTACCTGCATCCACTCACTATGCCGCTATGGGCCTGATGACACAGATTTCATTGCTGAGTGATATTGCATTGTACGTACGTGCCACAAGTTCTTTATCCATTTTTTGCTTTCTGGGATATTTACCTGATACTGTAGACGAGCTTCTTGTGAACACAGCCGTCTCAAATATTGGGGTGGCTGTCTGTTTTTGATTTTAATTTCCGTAAGCTATAGGACCATAAGTGGAAGTGCCATAGGCTGTGTTGCTTTGTTTCTTTCGTGTTTCAGGAAACACCATACACTTCTCCAGGGTGGCTGCTGGCAATTTACATCCTGCCAATCAGCATAACAAGGCTCCCTGTTCTCCATATCCTGTCCTACCTTTCTGGATTTTACACTTTTTTCAGATGGCCCTTTTGCCAGGGGGGCAGTGAGACTTCATTGTAGTGCAGATTTCATTTACAGGCTTGCTTGGTTGGCCAAAAAGGGCGTATGCGTTTTTTCCTGAATATATTCAGGAAAAAACGCATACGCCCTTTTTGGCCAAGTGCATCATTGTCGACGTTCTGCCTCTTTTCCTATGCTTTCAGGGCAATTCCAGTCTACCCCCTGCAATCGTTTTCCTGAAATTCTGCCCCGCTTTCAAGTCCCCTTCGCAGGCTTACTTCAATATATTTTTGGAGGAAAGCTGTCATTTATAACTCTGCAGGTTTGTGAATTACAGTGCCCCTGAGCTCCTTTCTTCAACTCGCTTTCTTGTGAGCTGGGCACAAAACCGCAGGATTGCTTCAGGCCCTAATCTGTTTCCAGCAGGGCACACTGAGCCTTTGTTTAATTCCTCTTCCTGGTGGGCAATGAGCGTTACATTTGCCCGTGCAGACACCTACAGCTAGTCTCTCATTGGTTCTCCCTATTCCTGTTCATTTTGCACAGAAATTGCAAGCTGTGCCAAAGAGGAGGTTAAAGGCACTGACTCTCCAAGCGGGGAGAGTGTTAGTAAAGCATCTGGAATGGTGAACCCGAGGACCAGGATACGAAAACTGAGATGCATTTTAAATCATTTCCCAATCACATGGTGGACGATACTCTTGGTTTCCCATGCATGTTTTAGCTGGAGGAAGAATCCCTTGAACCTGGAGAGTTGGGACCCATGGAATGGGTACCATGCAGTATGACTTCAAAGGGTCTGCATTTGCTCACCGAAACTCACCAATGCTATCAGCCTGAAGTGTCCAGCCTTATGTCTCAACCAGCTCTGGGTGTAGATGTGTTAAATCCCGGTTGCATCACATGCCCTGAGTGAATTATTTAAGAATTGCTCTCTATTTCACTGTCTTTATGATTTTTTTTTGAAATTTATTTTGATAATGGGGTTTATCGGATTTTCACTGCTGCGTTTATGCCGCTGTACACACGCTTGATTCTCTTACGGAGACATATATATCCATGGGTTTTAAGATTCTTCCTAGTCAGGTATATTCCTAGGCGTTGAATATGTGGTGTTGGGTCCATTTCGTTGAGCAAGGAGTAGGTCTTGTCTATTACATATTTGGCTTATGGAAAGTTATCTGTGCTAATTTCAGTCTCTGGTTTTATGAAGCACCCCAACGCACCTTTCCCCATAAGCAAGCACTAGTTGGTTTTCTAAATTTGAGACCCTGTTCTGTTTTGTAATTCAGTTCATGTGTAGTCAAGTTTACATTCCGTGTATTAGTGATATCTTATGATGTTTCTTTTTCTGTGTGACGTAGTTCACGTAGAATCACCGTACCTGCATCCACTCACTATGCCGCTACGGGCCTGATGACACAGATTTCATTGCTGAGTGATATTGCATTGTACGTACGTGCCACAACTTCTTTATCCATATTTTGCTTTCTGGGATATTTACCTGTTACTGTAGACGAGCTTCTTGTGAACACAGCCGTCCCAAATATTGGGGTGGCTGTCTGTTTTTGATTTTAATTTCCGTAAGCTATAGGACCATAAGTGGAAGTGCCATAGACTGTGTTGCTTTGTTTCTTATGTGTTTCAGGAAACACCATACACTTCTCCAGGCTGGCTGCTGGCAATTTACATCCTGCCAATCAGCATAACAAGGCTCCCTGTTCTCCATATCCTGTCCTACCTTTCTGGATTTTACACTTTTTTCATATGGCCCTCTTGCCCGGGGGGCAGTGAGACTTCATTGTAGTGCAGATTTCATTTACAGGCTTGCTTGGTTGGCCAAAAAGGGCGTATGCGTTTTTTCCTGAATATATTCAGGAAAAAATGCATACGCCCGTTTTGGCCAAGTGCATCATTGTCGACGTTCTGCCTCTTTTCCTATGCTTTCAGGGCAATTCCAGTCTACCCCCTGCAATCGTTTTCCTGAAATTCTGCCCCGCTTTCAAGTCCCCTTCGCAGGCTTACTTCAATATATTTTTGGAGGATAGCTGTCATTTATAACTCTGCAGGTTTGTGAATTACAGTGCCCCTGAGCTCCTTTCTTCAACTCGCTTTCTTGTGAACTGGGCACAAAACCGCAGGATTGCTTCAGGCCCTAATCTGTTTCGGGCAGGGCATGCTGAGCCTTTGGTAAATTCCTCTTCCTGGTGGGAAATGAGCGTTACATTTGCCCGTGCAGACACCTACAGCTAGTCTCTCATTGGTTCTCCCTATTCCTGTTCATCTTGCACAGAAATTGCAAGCTGTGCCAAACAGGAGGTTAAAGGCACTGACTCTCCAAGCAGGGAGACTGTTAGTAAATCATCTGGAATGGTGAACCCGAGGACCAGGATACGAAAACTGAGATGCATTTTAAATCATTTCCCCATAACACGGTGGACCATACTGTGGGTTTCACATGCATGTTTTAGCTGGAGGAAGAATCCCTTGAACCTGAAGAGTTGGGACCCATGGAATAGGTACCATACAGTATGACTTCAAAGGGTGTGCATTTGCTCACCTAAACTCACCAATGCTATCAGCCTGAAGTGTCCAGCCTTATGTCTCAACCAGCTCTGGGTGTAGATGTGGTCAATCCCGGTTGCATCACATGCCCTGAGTGAATTATTTAAGAATTGCTCTCTATTTCACTGTCTTTGTGTTTTGTTTTCGAAATTTATTTTGATAATGGGATTTATCGGATTTTCACTGCTGCCTTTCGGCCGCTGTACACACCCTTGATTCTCTTACGGAGACATATATATCCATGGGTTTTAAGATTCTTCCTAGTCAGGTATATTCCTAGGCGTTGAATATGTGGTGTTGGGTCCATTTCGTTGAGCAAGGAGTAGGTCTTGTCTATTACATATTGGGCTTATGGAAAGTTATCTGTGCTAATTTCAGTCTCTGGTTTTATGCAGCACCCCAAGGCACCTTTCCCCATAAGCAAGCACTAGTTGGTTTTCTAAATTTGAGACCCTTTTCTATTTTGTAATTCAGTTCATGTGTAGTCAAGTTTACATTCCGTGTATTCGTGATATCTTATGATGTTTCTTTTTCTGTGTGACGTAGTTCACGTAGAATCACCGTACCTGCATCCACTCACTATGCCGCTATGGGCCTGATGACACAGATTTCATTGCTGAGTGATATTGCATTGTACGTACGTGCCACAAGTTCTTTATCCATTTTTTGCTTTCTGGGATATTTACCTGATACTGTAGACGAGCTTCTTGTGAACACAGCCGTCTCAAATATTGGGGTGGCTGTCTGTTTTTGATTTTAATTTCCGTAAGCTATAGGACCATAAGTGGAAGTGCCATAGGCTGTGTTGCTTTGTTTCTTTCGTGTTTCAGGAAACACCATACACTTCTCCAGGGTGGCTGCTGGCAATTTACATCCTGCCAATCAGCATAACAAGGCTCCCTGTTCTCCATATCCTGTCCTACCTTTCTGGATTTTACACTTTTTTCAGATGGCCCTTTTGCCAGGGGGGCAGTGAGACTTCATTGTAGTGCAGATTTCCTTTACAGGCTTGCTTGGTTGGCCAAAAAGGGCGTATGCGTTTTTTCCTGAATATATTCAGGAAAAAACGCATACGCCCTTTTTGGCCAAGTGCATCATTGTCGACGTTCTGCCTCTTTTCCTATGCTTTCAGGGCAATTCCAGTCTACCCCCTGCAATCGTTTTCCTGAAATTCTGCCCCGCTTTCAAGTCCCCTTCGCAGGCTTACTTCAATATATTTTTGGAGGAAAGCTGTCATTTATAACTCTGCAGGTTTGTGAATTACAGTGCCCCTGAGCTCCTTTCTTCAACTCGCTTTCTTGTGAGCTGGGCACAAAACCGCAGGTTTGCTTCAGGCCCTAATCTGTTTCCAGCAGGGCACACTGAGCCTTTGTTTAATTCCTCTTCCTGGTGGGCAATGAGCGTTACATTTGCCCGTGCAGACACCTACAGCTAGTCTCTCATTGGTTCTCCCTATTCCTGTTCATTTTGCACAGAAATTGCAAGCTGTGCCAAAGAGGA
Source organism: Phocoena phocoena (assembly GCF_963924675.1). Taxonomy (NCBI): domain Eukaryota; kingdom Metazoa; phylum Chordata; class Mammalia; order Artiodactyla; family Phocoenidae; genus Phocoena; species Phocoena phocoena. The sequence goes on from NW_027077470.1 coordinate 124,624, forward strand.
GGTTAAAGGCACTGACTCTCCAAGCGGGGAGAGTGTTAGTAAAGCATCTGGAATGGTGAACCCGAGGACCAGGATACGAAAACTGAGATGCATTTTAAATCATTTCCCAATCACATGGTGGACGATACTCTTGGTTTCCCATGCATGTTTTAGCTGGAGGAAGAATCCCTTGAACCTGGAGAGTTGGGACCCATGGAATGGGTACCATGCAGTATGACTTCAAAGGGTCTGCATTTGCTCACCGAAACTCACCAATGCTATCAGCCTGAAGTGTCCAGCCTTATGTCTCAACCAGCTCTGGGTGTAGATGTGTTAAATCCCGGTTGCATCACATGCCCTGAGTGAATTATTTAAGAATTGCTCTCTATTTCACTGTCTTTATGATTTTTTTTTGAAATTTATTTTGATAATGGGATTTATCGGATTTTCACTGCTGCGTTTATGCCGCTGTACACACGCTTGATTCTCTTACGGAGACATATATATCCATGGGTTTTAAGATTCTTCCTAGTCAGGTATATTCCTAGGCGTTGAATATGTGGTGTTGGGTCCATTTCGTTGAGCAAGGAGTAGGTCTTGTCTATTACATATTTGGCTTATGGAAAGTTATCTGTGCTAATTTCAGTCTCTGGTTTTATGAAGCACCCCAAGGCACCTTTCCCCATAAGCAAGCACTAGTTGGTTTTCTAAATTTGAGACCCTGTTCTGTTTTGTAATTCAGTTCATGTGTACTCAAGTTTACATTCCGTGTATTAGTGATATCTTATGATGTTTCTTTTTCTGTGTGACGTAGTTCACGTAGAATCACCGTACCTGCATCCACTCACTATGCCGCTACGGGCCTGATGACACAGATTTCATTGCTGAGTGATATTGCATTTTACGTACGTGCCACAACTTCTTTATCCATATTTTGCTTTCTGGGATATTTACCTGTTACTGTAGACGAGCTTCTTGTGAACACAGCCGTCCCAAATATTGGGGTGGCTGTCTGTTTTTGATTTTAATTTCCGTAAGCTATAGGACCATAAGTGGAAGTGCCATAGACTGTGTTGCTTTGTTTCTTATGTGTTTCAGGAAACACCATACACTTCTCCAGGCTGGCTGCTGGCAATTTACATCCTGCCAATCAGCATAACAAGGCTCCCTGTTCTCCATATCCTGTCCTACCTTTCTGGATTTTACACTTTTTTCAGATGGCCCTCTTGCCCGGGGGGCAGTGAGACTCCATTGTAGTGCAGATTTCCTTTACAGGCTTGCTTGGTTGGCCAAAAAGGGCGTATGCGTTTTTTCCTGAATATATTCAGGAAAAAACGCATACGCCCTTTTTGGCCAAGTGCATCATTGTCGACGTTCTGCCTCTTTTCCTATGCTTTCAGGGCAATTCCAGTCTACCCCCTGCAATCGTTTTCCTGAAATTCTGCCCCGCTTTCAAGTCCCCTTCGCAGGCTTACTTCAATATATTTTTGGAGGATAGCTGTCATTTATAACTCTGCAGGTTTGTGAATTACAGTGCCCCTGAGCTCCTTTCTTCAACTCGCTTTCTTGTGAACTGGGCACAAAACCGCAGGATTGCTTCAGGCCCTAATCTGTTTCGGGCAGGGCATGCTGAGCCTTTGGTAAATTCCTCCTCCTGGTGGGAAATGAGCGTTACATTTGCCCGTGCAGACACCTACAGCTAGTCTCTCATTGGTTCTCCCTATTCCTGTTCATCTTGCACAGAAATTGCAAGCTGTGCCAAACAGGAGGTTAAAGGCACTGACTCTCCAAGCAGGGAGACTGTTAGTAAATCATCTGGAATGGTGAACCCGAGGACCAGGATACGAAAACTGAGATGCATTTTAAATCATTTCCCCATAACACGGTGGACCATACTGTGGGTTTCACATGCATGTTTTAGCTGGAGGAAGAATCCCTTGAACCTGAAGAGTTGGGACCCATGGAATAGGTACCATACAGTATGACTTCAAAGGGTGTGCATTTGCTCACCTAAACTCACCAATGCTATCAGCCTGAAGTGTCCAGCCTTATGTCTCAACCAGCTCTGGGTGTAGATGTGGTCAATCCCGGTTGCATCACATGCCCTGAGTGAATTATTTAAGAATTGCTCTCTATTTCACTGTCTTTGTGTTTTGTTTTCGAAATTTATTTTGATAATGGGATTTATCGGATTTTCACTGCTGCCTTTCGGCCGCTGTACACACCCTTGATTCTCTTACGGAGACATATATATCCATGGGTTTTAAGATTCTTCCTAGTCAGGTATATTCCTAGGCGTTGAATATGTGGTGTTGGGTCCATTTCGTTGAGCAAGGAGTAGGTCTTGTCTATTACATATTGGGCTTATGGAAAGTTATCTGTGCTAATTTCAGTCTCTGGTTTTATGCAGCACCCCAAGGCACCTTTCCCCATAAGCAAGCACTAGTTGGTTTTCTAAATTTGAGACCCTTTTCTATTTTGTAATTCAGTTCATGTGTAGTCAAGTTTACATTCCGTGTATTCGTGATATCTTATGATGTTTCTTTTTCTGTGTGACGTAGTTCACGTAGAATCACCGTACCTGCATCCACTCACTATGCCGCTATGGGCCTGATGACACAGATTTCATTGCTGAGTGATATTGCATTGTACGTACGTGCCACAAGTTCTTTATCCATTTTTTGCTTTCTGGGATATTTACCTGATACTGTAGACGAGCTTCTTGTGAACACAGCCGTCTCAAATATTGGGGTGGCTGTCTGTTTTTGATTTTAATTTCCGTAAGCTATAGGACCATAAGTGGAAGTGCCATAGGCTGTGTTGCTTTGTTTCTTTCGTGTTTCAGGAAACACCATACACTTCTCCAGGGTGGCTGCTGGCAATTTACATCCTGCCAATCAGCATAACAAGGCTCCCTGTTCTCCATATCCTGTCCTACCTTTCTGGATTTTACACTTTTTTCAGATGGCCCTTTTGCCAGGGGGGCAGTGAGACTTCATTGTAGTGCAGATTTCCTTTACAGGCTTGCTTGGTTGGCCAAAAAGGGCGTATGCGTTTTTTCCTGAATATATTCAGGAAAAAACGCATACGCCCTTTTTGGCCAAGTGCATCATTGTCGACGTTCTGCCTCTTTTCCTATGCTTTCAGGGCAATTCCAGTCTACCCCCTGCAATCGTTTTCCTGAAATTCTGCCCTGCTTTCAAGTCCCCTTCGCAGGCTTACTTCAATATATTTTTGGAGGAAAGCTGACATTTATAACTCTGCAGGTTTGTGAATTACAGTGCCCCTGAGCTCCTTTCTTCAACTCGCTTTCTTGTGAGCTGGGCACAAAACCGCAGGTTTGCTTCAGGCCCTAATCTGTTTCCAGCAGGGCACACTGAGCCTTTGTTTAATTCCTCTTCCTGGTGGGCAATGAGCGTTACATTTGCCCGTGCAGACACCTACAGCTAGTCTCTCATTGGTTCTCCCTATTCCTGTTCATTTTGCACAGAAATTGCAAGCTGTGCCAAAGAGGAGGTTAAAGGCACTGACTCTCCAAGCGGGGAGAGTGTTAGTAAAGCATCTGGAATGGTGAACCCGAGGACCAGGATACGAAAACTGAGATGCATTTTAAATCATTTCCCAATCACATGGTGGACGATACTCTTGGTTTCCCATGCATGTTTTAGCTGGAGGAAGAATCCCTTGAACCTGGAGAGTTGGGACCCATGGAATGGGTACCATGCAGTATGACTTCAAAGGGTCTGCATTTGCTCACCGAAACTCACCAATGCTATCAGCCTGAAGTGTCCAGCCTTATGTCTCAACCAGCTCTGGGTGTAGATGTGTTAAATCCCGGTTGCATCACATGCCCTGAGTGAATTATTTAAGAATTGCTCTCTATTTCACTGTCTTTATGATTTTTTTTTGAAATTTATTTTGATAATGGGATTTATCGGATTTTCACTGCTGCGTTTATGCCGCTGTACACACGCTTGATTCTCTTACGGAGACATATATATCCATGGGTTTTAAGATTCTTCCTAGTCAGGTATATTCCTAGGCGTTGAATATGTGGTGTTGGGTCCATTTCGTTGAGCAAGGAGTAGGTCTTGTCTATTACATATTTGGCTTATGGAAAGTTATCTGTGCTAATTTCAGTCTCTGGTTTTATGAAGCACCCCAAGGCACCTTTCCCCATAAGCAAGCACTAGTTGGTTTTCTAAATTTGAGACCCTGTTCTGTTTTGTAATTCAGTTCATGTGTACTCAAGTTTACATTCCGTGTATTAGTGATATCTTATGATGTTTCTTTTTCTGTGTGACGTAGTTCACGTAGAATCACCGTACCTGCATCCACTCACTATGCCGCTACGGGCCTGATGACACAGATTTCATTGCTGAGTGATATTGCATTTTACGTACGTGCCACAACTTCTTTATCCATATTTTGCTTTCTGGGATATTTACCTGTTACTGTAGACGAGCTTCTTGTGAACACAGCCGTCCCAAATATTGGGGTGGCTGTCTGTTTTTGATTTTAATTTCCGTAAGCTATAGGACCATAAGTGGAAGTGCCATAGACTGTGTTGCTTTGTTTCTTATGTGTTTCAGGAAACACCATACACTTCTCCAGGCTGGCTGCTGGCAATTTACATCCTGCCAATCAGCATAACAAGGCTCCCTGTTCTCCATATCCTGTCCTACCTTTCTGGATTTTACACTTTTTTCAGATGGCCCTCTTGCCCGGGGGGCAGTGAGACTTCATTGTAGTGCAGATTTCCTTTACAGGCTTGCTTGGTTGGCCAAAAAGGGCGTATGCGTTTTTTCCTGAATATATTCAGGAAAAAACGCATACGCCCTTTTTGGCCAAGTGCATCATTGTCGACGTTCTGCCTCTTTTCCTATGCTTTCAGGGCAATTCCAGTCTACCCCCTGCAATCGTTTTCCTGAAATTCTGCCCCGCTTTCAAGTCCCCTTCGCAGGCTTACTTCAATATATTTTTGGAGGATAGCTGTCATTTATAACTCTGCAGGTTTGTGAATTACAGTGCCCCTGAGCTCCTTTCTTCAACTCGCTTTCTTGTGAACTGGGCACAAAACCGCAGGATTGCTTCAGGCCCTAATCTGTTTCGGGCAGGGCATGCTGAGCCTTTGGTAAATTCCTCTTCCTGGTGGGAAATGAGCGTTACATTTGCCCGTGCAGACACCTACAGCTAGTCTCTCATTGGTTCTCCCTATTCCTGTTCATCTTGCACAGAAATTGCAAGCTGTGCCAAACAGGAGGTTAAAGGCACTGACTCTCCAAGCAGGGAGACTGTTAGTAAATCATCTGGAATGGTGAACCCGAGGACCAGGATACGAAAACTGAGATGCATTTTAAATCATTTCCCCATAACACGGTGGACCATACTGTGGGTTTCACATGCATGTTTTAGCTGGAGGAAGAATCCCTTGAACCTGAAGAGTTGGGACCCATGGAATAGGTACCATACAGTATGACTTCAAAGGGTGTGCATTTGCTCACCTAAACTCACCAATGCTATCAGCCTGAAGTGTCCAGCCCTATGTCTCAACCAGCTCTGGGTGTAGATGTGGTCAATCCCGGTTGCATCACATGCCCTGAGTGAATTATTTAAGAATTGCTCTCTATTTCACTGTCTTTGTGTTTTGTTTTCGAAATTTATTTTGATAATGGGATTTATCGGATTTTCACTGCTGCCTTTCGGCCGCTGTACACACCCTTGATTCTCTTACGGAGACATATATATCCATGGGTTTTAAGATTCTTCCTAGTCAGGTATATTCCTAGGCGTTGAATATGTGGTGTTGGGTCCATTTCGTTGAGCAAGGAGTAGGTCTTGTCTATTACATATTGGGCTTATGGAAAGTTATCTGTGCTAATTTCAGTCTCTGGTTTTATGCAGCACCCCAAGGCACCTTTCCGCATAAGCAAGCACTAGTTGGTTTTCTAAATTTGAGACCCTTTTCTATTTTGTAATTCAGTTCATGTGTAGTCAAGTTTACATTCCGTGTATTCGTGATATCTTATGATGTTTCTTTTTCTGTGTGACGTAGTTCACGTTGAATCACCGTACCTGCATCCACTCACTATGCCGCTATGGGCCTGATGACACAGATTTCATTGCTGAGTGATATTGCATTGTACGTACGTGCCACAAGTTCTTTATCCATTTTTTGCTTTCTGGGATATTTACCTGATACTGTAGACGAGCTTCTTGTGAACACAGCCGTCTCAAATATTGGGGTGGCTGTCTGTTTTTGATTTTAATTTCCGTAAGCTATAGGACCATAAGTGGAAGTGCCATAGGCTGTGTTGCTTTGTTTCTTTCGTGTTTCAGGAAACACCATACACTTCTCCAGGGTGGCTGCTGGCAATTTACATCCTGCCAATCAGCATAACAAGGCTCCCTGTTCTCCATATCCTGTCCTACCTTTCTGGATTTTACACTTTTTTCAGATGGCCCTTTTGCCAGGGGGGCAGTGAGACTTCATTGTAGTGCAGATTTCATTTACAGGCTTGCTTGGTTGGCCAAAAAGGGCGTATGCGTTTTTTCCTGAATATATTCAGGAAAAAACGCATACGCCCTTTTTGGCCAAGTGCATCATTGTCGACGTTCTGCCTCTTTTCCTATGCTTTCAGGGCAATTCCAGTCTACCCCCTGCAATCGTTTTCCTGAAATTCTGCCCCGCTTTCAAGTCCCCTTCGCAGGCTTACTTCAATATATTTTTGGAGGAAAGCTGTCATTTATAACTCTGCAGGTTTGTGAATTACAGTGCCCCTGAGCTCCTTTCTTCAACTCGCTTTCTTGTGAGCTGGGCACAAAACCGCAGGATTGCTTCAGGCCCTAATCTGTTTCCAGCAGGGCACACTGAGCCTTTGTTTAATTCCTCTTCCTGGTGGGCAATGAGCGTTACATTTGCCCGTGCAGACACCTACAGCTAGTCTCTCATTGGTTCTCCCTATTCCTGTTCATTTTGCACAGAAATTGCAAGCTGTGCCAAAGAGGAGGTTAAAGGCACTGACTCTCCAAGCGGGGAGAGTGTTAGTAAAGCATCTGGAATGGTGAACCCGAGGACCAGGATACGAAAACTGAGATGCATTTTAAATCATTTCCCAATCACATGGTGGACGATACTCTTGGTTTCCCATGCATGTTTTAGCTGGAGGAAGAATCCCTTGAACCTGGAGAGTTGGGACCCATGGAATGGGTACCATGCAGTATGACTTCAAAGGGTCTGCATTTGCTCACCGAAACTCACCAATGCTATCAGCCTGAAGTGTCCAGCCTTATGTCTCAACCAGCTCTGGGTGTAGATGTGTTAAATCCCGGTTGCATCACATGCCCTGAGTGAATTATTTAAGAATTGCTCTCTATTTCACTGTCTTTATGATTTTTTTTTGAAATTTATTTTGATAATGGGATTTATCGGATTTTCACTGCTGCGTTTATGCCGCTGTACACACGCTTGATTCTCTTACGGAGACATATATATCCATGGGTTTTAAGATTCTTCCTAGTCAGGTATATTCCTAGGCGTTGAATATGTGGTGTTGGGTCCATTTCGTTGAGCAAGGAGTAGGTCTTGTCTATTACATATTTGGCTTATGGAAAGTTATCTGTGCTAATTTCAGTCTCTGGTTTTATGAAGCACCCCAAGGCACCTTTCCCCATAAGCAAGCACTAGTTGGTTTTCTAAATTTGAGACCCTGTTCTGTTTTGTAATTCAGTTCATGTGTAGTCAAGTTTACATTCCGTGTATTAGTGATATCTTATGATGTTTCTTTTTCTGTGTGACGTAGTTCACGTAGAATCACCGTACCTGCATCCACTCACTATGCCGCTACGGGCCTGATGACACAGATTTCATTGCTGAGTGATATTGCATTGTACGTACATGCCACAACTTCTTTATCCATATTTTGCTTTCTGGGATATTTACCTGTTACTGTAGACGAGCTTCTTGTGAACACAGCCGTCCCAAATATTGGGGTGGCTGTCTGTTTTTGATTTTAATTTCCGTAAGCTATAGGACCATAAGTGGAAGTGCCATAGACTGTGTTGCTTTGTTTCTTATGTGTTTCAGGAAACACCATACACTTCTCCAGGCTGGCTGCTGGCAATTTACATCCTGCCAATCAGCATAACAAGGCTCCCTGTTCTCCATATCCTGTCCTACCTTTCTGGATTTTACACTTTTTTCAGATGGCCCTCTTGCCCGGGGGGCAGTGAGACTTCATTGTAGTGCAGATTTCCTTTACAGGCTTGCTTGGTTGGCCAAAAAGGGCGTATGCGTTTTTTCCTGAATATATTCAGGAAAAAACGCATACGCCCTTTTTGGCCAAGTGCATCATTGTCGACGTTCTGCCTCTTTTCCTATGCTTTCAGGGCAATTCCAGTCTACCCCCTGCAATCGTTTTCCTGAAATTCTGCCCCGCTTTCAAGTCCCCTTCGCAGGCTTACTTCAATATATTTTTGGAGGATAGCTGTCATTTATAACTCTGCAGGTTTGTGAATTACAGTGCCCCTGAGCTCCTTTCTTCAACTCGCTTTCTTGTGAACTGGGCACAAAACCGCAGGATTGCTTCAGGCCCTAATCTGTTTCGGGCAGGGCATGCTGAGCCTTTGGTAAATTCCTCTTCCTGGTGGGAAATGAGCGTTACATTTGCCCGTGCAGACACCTACAGCTAGTCTCTCATTGGTTCTCCCTATTCCTGTTCATCTTGCACAGAAATTGCAAGCTGTGCCAAACAGGAGGTTAAAGGCACTGACTCTCCAAGCAGGGAGACTGTTAGTAAATCATCTGGAATGGTGAACCCGAGGACCAGGATACGAAAACTGAGATGCATTTTAAATCATTTCCCCATAACACGGTGGACCATACTGTGGGTTTCACATGCATGTTTTAGCTGGAGGAAGAATCCCTTGAACCTGAAGAGTTGGGACCCATGGAATAGGTACCATACAGTATGACTTCAAAGGGTGTGCATTTGCTCACCTAAACTCACCAATGCTATCAGCCTGAAGTGTCCAGCCCTATGTCTCAACCAGCTCTGGGTGTAGATGTGGTCAATCCCGGTTGCATCACATGCCCTGAGTGAATTATTTAAGAATTGCTCTCTATTTCACTGTCTTTGTGTTTTGTTTTCGAAATTTATTTTGATAATGGGATTTATCGGATTTTCACTGCTGCCTTTCGGCCGCTGTACACACCCTTGATTCTCTTACGGAGACATATATATCCATGGGTTTTAAGATTCTTCCTAGTCAGGTATATTCCTAGGCGTTGAATATGTGGTGTTGGGTCCATTTCGTTGAGCAAGGAGTAGGTCTTGTCTATTACATATTGGGCTTATGGAAAGTTATCTGTGCTAATTTCAGTCTCTGGTTTTATGCAGCACCCCAAGGCACCTTTCCGCATAAGCAAGCACTAGTTGGTTTTCTAAATTTGAGACCCTTTTCTATTTTGTAATTCAGTTCATGTGTAGTCAAGTTTACATTCCGTGTATTCGTGATATCTTATGATGTTTCTTTTTCTGTGTGACGTAGTTCACGTTGAATCACCGTACCTGCATCCACTCACTATGCCGCTATGGGCCTGATGACACAGATTTCATTGCTGAGTGATATTGCATTGTACGTACGTGCCACAAGTTCTTTATCCATTTTTTGCTTTCTGGGATATTTACCTGATACTGTAGACGAGCTTCTTGTGAACACAGCCGTCTCAAATATTGGGGTGGCTGTCTGTTTTTGATTTTAATTTCCGTAAGCTATAGGACCATAAGTGGAAGTGCCATAGGCTGTGTTGCTTTGTTTCTTTCGTGTTTCAGGAAACACCATACACTTCTCCAGGGTGGCTGCTGGCAATTTACATCCTGCCAATCAGCATAACAAGGCTCCCTGTTCTCCATATCCTGTCCTACCTTTCTGGATTTTACACTTTTTTCAGATGGCCCTTTTGCCAGGGGGGCAGTGAGACTTCATTGTAGTGCAGATTTCATTTACAGGCTTGCTTGGTTGGCCAAAAAGGGCGTATGCGTTTTTTCCTGAATATATTCAGGAAAAAACGCATACGCCCTTTTTGGCCAAGTGCATCATTGTCGACGTTCTGCCTCTTTTCCTATGCTTTCAGGGCAATTCCAGTCTACCCCCTGCAATCGTTTTCCTGAAATTCTGCCCCGCTTTCAAGTCCCCTTCGCAGGCTTACTTCAATATATTTTTGGAGGAAAGCTGTCATTTATAACTCTGCAGGTTTGTGAATTACAGTGCCCCTGAGCTCCTTTCTTCAACTCGCTTTCTTGTGAGCTGGGCACAAAACCGCAGGATTGCTTCAGGCCCTAATCTGTTTCCAGCAGGGCACACTGAGCCTTTGTTTAATTCCTCTTCCTGGTGGGCAATGAGCGTTACATTTGCCCGTGCAGACACCTACAGCTAGTCTCTCATTGGTTCTCCCTATTCCTGTTCATTTTGCACAGAAATTGCAAGCTGTGCCAAAGAGGAGGTTAAAGGCACTGACTCTCCAAGCGGGGAGAGTGTTAGTAAAGCATCTGGAATGGTGAACCCGAGGACCAGGATACGAAAACTGAGATGCATTTTAAATCATTTCCCAATCACATGGTGGACGATACTCTTGGTTTCCCATGCATGTTTTAGCTGGAGGAAGAATCCCTTGAACCTGGAGAGTTGGGACCCATGGAATGGGTACCATGCAGTATGACTTCAAAGGGTCTGCATTTGCTCACCGAAACTCACCAATGCTATCAGCCTGAAGTGTCCAGCCTTATGTCTCAACCAGCTCTGGGTGTAGATGTGTTAAATCCCGGTTGCATCACATGCCCTGAGTGAATTATTTAAGAATTGCTCTCTATTTCACTGTCTTTATGATTTTTTTTTGAAATTTATTTTGATAATGGGATTTATCGGATTTTCACTGCTGCGTTTATGCCGCTGTACACACGCTTGATTCTCTTACGGAGACATATATATCCATGGGTTTTAAGATTCTTCCTAGTCAGGTATATTCCTAGGCGTTGAATATGTGGTGTTGGGTCCATTTCGTTGAGCAAGGAGTAGGTCTTGTCTATTACATATTTGGCTTATGGAAAGTTATCTGTGCTAATTTCAGTCTCTGGTTTTATGAAGCACCCCAACGCACCTTTCCCCATAAGCAAGCACTAGTTGGTTTTCTAAATTTGAGACCCTGTTCTGTTTTGTAATTCAGTTCATGTGTAGTCAAGTTTACATTCCGTGTATTAGTGATATCTTATGATGTTTCTTTTTCTGTGTGACGTAGTTCACGTAGAATCACCGTACCTGCATCCACTCACTATGCCGCTACGGGCCTGATGACACAGATTTCATTGCTGAGTGATATTGCATTGTACGTACATGCCACAACTTCTTTATCCATATTTTGCTTTCTGGGATATTTACCTGTTACTGTAGACGAGCTTCTTGTGAACACAGCCGTCCCAAATATTGGGGTGGCTGTCTGTTTTTGATTTTAATTTCCGTAAGCTATAGGACCATAAGTGGAAGTGCCATAGACTGTGTTGCTTTGTTTCTTATGTGTTTCAGGAAACACCATACACTTCTCCAGGCTGGCTGCTGGCAATTTACATCCTGCCAATCAGCATAACAAGGCTCCCTGTTCTCCATATCCTGTCCTACCTTTCTGGATTTTACACTTTTTTCAGATGGCCCTCTTGCCCGGGGGGCAGTGAGACTTCATTGTAGTGCAGATTTCCTTTACAGGCTTGCTTGGTTGGCCAAAAAGGGCGTATGCGTTTTTTCCTGAATATATTCAGGAAAAAACGCATACGCCCTTTTTGGCCAAGTGCATCATTGTCGACGTTCTGCCTCTTTTCCTATGCTTTCAGGGCAATTCCAGTCTACCCCCTGCAATCGTTTTCCTGAAATTCTGCCCCGCTTTCAAGTCCCCTTCGCAGGCTTACTTCAATATATTTTTGGAGGATAGCTGTCATTTATAACTCTGCAGGTTTGTGAATTACAGTGCCCCTGAGCTCCTTTCTTCAACTCGCTTTCTTGTGAACTGGGCACAAAACCGCAGGATTGCTTCAGGCCCTAATCTGTTTCGGGCAGGGCATGCTGAGCCTTTGGTAAATTCCTCTTCCTGGTGGGAAATGAGCGTTACATTTGCCCGTGCAGACACCTACAGCTAGTCTCTCATTGGTTCTCCCTATTCCTGTTCATCTTGCACAGAAATTGCAAGCTGTGCCAAACAGGAGGTTAAAGGCACTGACTCTCCAAGCAGGGAGACTGTTAGTAAATCATCTGGAATGGTGAACCCGAGGACCAGGATACGAAAACTGAGATGCATTTTAAATCATTTCCCCATAACACGGTGGACCATACTGTGGGTTTCACATGCATGTTTTAGCTGGAGGAAGAATCCCTTGAACCTGAAGAGTTGGGACCCATGGAATAGGTACCATACAGTATGACTTCAAAGGGTGTGCATTTGCTCACCTAAACTCACCAATGCTATCAGCCTGAAGTGTCCAGCCTTATGTCTCAACCAGCTCTGGGTGTAGATGTGGTCAATCCCGGTTGCATCACATGCCCTGAGTGAATTATTTAAGAATTGCTCTCTATTTCACTGTCTTTGTGTTTTGTTTTCGAAATTTATTTTGATAATGGGATTTATCGGATTTTCACTGCTGCCTTTCGGCCGCTGTACACACCCTTGATTCTCTTACGGAGACATATATATCCATGGGTTTTAAGATTCTTCCTAGTCAGGTATATTCCTAGGCGTTGAATATGTGGTGTGGGGTCCATTTCGTTGAGCAAGGAGTAGGTCTTGTCTATTACATATTGGGCTTATGGAAAGTTATCTGTGCTAATTTCAGTCTCTGGTTTTATGCAGCACCCCAAGGCACCTTTCCCCATAAGCAAGCACTAGTTGGTTTTCTAAATTTGAGACCCTTTTCTATTTTGTAATTCAGTTCATGTGTAGTCAAGTTTACATTCCGTGTATTCGTGATATCTTATGATGTTTCTTTTTCTGTGTGACGTAGTTCACGTTGAATCACCGTACCTGCATCCACTCACTATGCCGCTATGGGCCTGATGACACAGATTTCATTGCTGAGTGATATTGCATTGTACGTACGTGCCACAAGTTCTTTATCCATTTTTTGCTTTCTGGGATATTTACCTGATACTGTAGACGAGCTTCTTGTGAACACAGCCGTCTCAAATATTGGGGTGGCTGTCTGTTTTTGATTTTAATTTCCGTAAGCTATAGGACCATAAGTGGAAGTGCCATAGGCTGTGTTGCTTTGTTTCTTTCGTGTTTCAGGAAACACCATACACTTCTCCAGGGTGGCTGCTGGCAATTTACATCCTGCCAATCAGCATAACAAGGCTCCCTGTTCTCCATATCCTGTCCTACCTTTCTGGATTTTACACTTTTTTCAGATGGCCCTTTTGCCAGGGGGGCAGTGAGACTTCATTGTAGTGCAGATTTCATTTACAGGCTTGCTTGGTTGGCCAAAAAGGGCGTATGCGTTTTTTCCTGAATATATTCAGGAAAAAACGCATACGCCCTTTTTGGCCAAGTGCATCATTGTCGACGTTCTGCCTCTTTTCCTATGCTTTCAGGGCAATTCCAGTCTACCCCCTGCAATCGTTTTCCTGAAATTCTGCCCCGCTTTCAAGTCCCCTTCGCAGGCTTACTTCAATATATTTTTGGAGGAAAGCTGTCATTTATAACTCTGCAGGTTTGTGAATTACAGTGCCCCTGAGCTCCTTTCTTCAACTCGCTTTCTTGTGAGCTGGGCACAAAACCGCAGGATTGCTTCAGGCCCTAATCTGTTTCCAGCAGGGCACACTGAGCCTTTGTTTAATTCCTCTTCCTGGTGGGCAATGAGCGTTACATTTGCCCGTGCAGACACCTACAGCTAGTCTCTCATTGGTTCTCCCTATTCCTGTTCATTTTGCACAGAAATTGCAAGCTGTGCCAAAGAGGAGGTTAAAGGCACTGACTCTCCAAGCGGGGAGAGTGTTAGTAAAGCATCTGGAATGGTGAACCCGAGGACCAGGATACGAAAACTGAGATGCATTTTAAATCATTTCCCAATCACATGGTGGACGATACTCTTGGTTTCCCATGCATGTTTTAGCTGGAGGAAGAATCCCTTGAACCTGGAGAGTTGGGACCCATGGAATGGGTACCATGCAGTATGACTTCAAAGGGTCTGCATTTGCTCACCGAAACTCACCAATGCTATCAGCCTGAAGTGTCCAGCCTTATGTCTCAACCAGCTCTGGGTGTAGATGTGTTAAATCCCGGTTGCATCACATGCCCTGAGTGAATTATTTAAGAATTGCTCTCTATTTCACTGTCTTTATGATTTTTTTTTGAAATTTATTTTGATAATGGGATTTATCGGATTTTCACTGCTGCGTTTATGCCGCTGTACACACGCTTGATTCTCTTACGGAGACATATATATCCATGGGTTTTAAGATTCTTCCTAGTCAGGTATATTCCTAGGCGTTGAATATGTGGTGTTGGGTCCATTTCGTTGAGCAAGGAGTAGGTCTTGTCTATTACATATTTGGCTTACGGAAAGTTATCTGTGCTAATTTCAGTCTCTGGTTTATGAAGCACCCCAACGCACCTTTCCCCATAAGCAAGCACTAGTAGGTTTTCTAAATTTGAGACCCTGTTCTGTTTTGTAATTCAGTTCATGTGTAGTCAAGTTTACATTCCGTGTATTAGTGATATCTTATGATGTTTCTTTTTCTGTGTGACGTAGTTCACGTAGAATCACCGTACCTGCATCCACTCACTATGCCGCTACGGGCCTGATGACACAGATTTCATTGCTGAGTGATATTGCATTGTACGTACGTGCCACAACTTCTTTATCCATATTTTGCTTTCTGGGATATTTACCTGTTACTGTAGACGAGCTTCTTGTGAACACAGCCGTCCCAAATATTGGGGTGGCTGTCTGTTTTTGATTTTAATTTCCGTAAGCTATAGGACCATAAGTGGAAGTGCCATAGACTGTGTTGCTTTGTTTCTTATGTGTTTCAGGAAACACCATACACTTCTCCAGGCTGGCTGCTGGCAATTTACATCCTGCCAATCAGCATAACAAGGCTCCCTGATCTCCATATACTGTCCTACCTTTCTGGATTTTACACTTTTTTCAGATGGCCCTCTTGCCCGGGGGGCAGTGAGACTTCATTGTAGTGCAGATTTCCTTTACAGGCTTTCTTGGTTGGCCAAAAAGGGCGTATGCGTTTTTTCCTGAATATATTCAGGAAAAAACGCATACGCCCTTTTTGGCCAAGTGCATCATTGTCGACGTTCTGCCTCTTTTCCTATGCTTTCAGGGCAATTCCAGTCTACCGCCTGCAATCGTTTTCCTGAAATTCTGCCCCGCTTTCAAGTCCCCTTCGCAGGCTTACTTCAATATATTTTTGGAGGATAGCTGTCATTTATAACTCTGCAGGTTTGTGAATTACAGTGCCCCTGAGCTCCTTTCTTCAACTCGCTTTCTTGTGAACTGGGCACAAAACCGCAGGATTGCTTCAGGCCCTAATCTGTTTCGGGCAGGGCATGCTGAGCCTTTGGTAAATTCCTCTTCCTGGTGGGAAATGGGCGTTACATTTGCCCGTGCAGACACCTACAGCTAGTCTCTCATTGGTTCTCCCTATTCCTCTTCATCTTGCACAGAAATTGCAAGCTGTGCCACACAGGAGGTTAAAGGCACTGACTCTCCAAGCAGGGAGACTGTTAGTAAATCATCTGGAATGGTGAACCCGAGGACCAGGATACGAAAAGGGAGATGCATTTTAAATCATTTCCCCATAACACGGTGGACCATACTGTGGGTTTCACATGCATGTTTTAGCTGGAGGAAGAATCCCTTGAACCTGAATAGTTGGGACCCATGGAATAGGTACCATACAGTATGACTTCAAAGGGTGTGCATTTGCTCACCTAAACTCACCAATGCTATCAGCCTGAAGTGTCCAGCCTTATGTCTCAACCAGCTCTGGGTGTAGATGTGGTCAATCCCGGTTGCATCACATGCCCTGAGTGAATTATTTAAGAATTGCTCTCTATTTCACTGTCTTTGTGTTTTGTTTTCGAAATTTATTTTGATAATGGGATTTATCGGATTTTCACTGCTGCCTTTCGGCCGCTGTACACACCCTTGATTCTCTTACGGAGACATATATATCCATGGGTTTTAAGATTCTTCCTAGTCAGGTATATTCCTAGGCGTTGAATATGTGGTGTGGGGTCCATTTCGTTGAGCAAGGAGTAGGTCTTGTCTATTACATATTGGGCTTATGGAAAGTTATCTGTGCTAATTTCAGTCTCTGGTTTTATGCAGCACCCCAAGGCACCTTTCCCCATAAGCAAGCACTAGTTGGTTTTCTAAATTTGAGACCCTTTTCTATTTTGTAATTCAGTTCATGTGTAGTCAAGTTTACATTCCGTGTATTCGTGATATCTTATGATGTTTCTTTTTCTGTGTGACGTAGTTCACGTAGAATCACCGTACCTGCATCCACTCACTATGCCGCTATGGTCCTGATGACACAGATTTCATTGCTGAGTGATATTGCATTGTACGTACGTGCCACAAGTTCTTTATCCATTTTTTGCTTTCTGGGATATTTACCTGATACTGTAGACGAGCTTCTTGTGAACACAGCCGTCTCAAATATTGGGGTGGCTGTCTGTTTTTGATTTTAATTTCCGTAAGCTATAGGACCATAAGTGGAAGTGCCATAGGCTGTGTTGCTTTGTTTCTTTCGTGTTTCAGGAAACACCATACACTTCTCCAGGGTGGCTGCTGGCAATTTACATCCTGCCAATCAGCATAACAAGGCTCCCTGTTCTCCATATCCTGTCCTACCTTTCTGGATTTTACACTTTTTTCAGATGGCCCTTTTGCCAGGGGGGCAGTGAGACTTCATTGTAGTGCAGATTTCATTTACAGGCTTGCTTGGTTGGCCAAAAAGGGCGTATGCGTTTTTTCCTGAATATATTCAGGAAAAAACGCATACGCCCTTTTTGGCCAAGTGCATCATTGTCGACGTTCTGCCTCTTTTCCTATGCTTTCAGGGCAATTCCAGTCTACCCCCTGCAATCGTTTTCCTGAAATTCTGCCCCGCTTTCAAGTCCCCTTCGCAGGCTTACTTCAATATATTTTTGGAGGAAAGCTGTCATTTATAACTCTGCAGGTTTGTGAATTACAGTGCCCCTGAGCTCCTTTCTTCAACTCGCTTTCTTGTGAGCTGGGCACAAAACCGCAGGATTGCTTCAGGCCCTAATCTGTTTCCAGCAGGGCACACTGAGCCTTTGTTTAATTCCTCTTCCTGGTGGGCAATGAGCGTTACATTTGCCCGTGCAGACACCTACAGCTAGTCTCTCATTGGTTCTCCCTATTCCTGTTCATTTTGCACAGAAATTGCAAGCTGTGCCAAAGAGGAGGTTAAAGGCACTGACTCTCCAAGCGGGGAGAGTGTTAGTAAAGCATCTGGAATGGTGAACCCGAGGACCAGGATACGAAAACTGAGATGCATTTTAAATCATTTCCCAATCACATGGTGGACGATACTCTTGGTTTCCCATGCATGGTTTAGCTGGAGGAAGAATCCCTTGAACCTGGAGAGTTGGGACCCATGGAATGGGTACCATGCAGTATGACTTCAAAGGGTCTGCATTTGCTCACCGAAACTCACCAATGCTATCAGCCTGAAGTGTCCAGCCTTATGTCTCAACCAGCTCTGGGTGTAGATGTGTTAAATCCCGGTTGCATCACAGGCCCTGAGTGAATTATTTAAGAATTGCTCTCTATTTCACTGTCTTTATGATTTTTTTTTGAAATTTATTTTGATAATGGGATTTATCGGATTTTCACTGCTGCGTTTATGCCGCTGTACACACGCTTGATTCTCTTACGGAGACATATATATCCATGGGTTTTAAGATTCTTCCTAGTCAGGTATATTCCTAGGCGTTGAATATGTGGTGTTGGGTCCATTTCGTTGAGCAAGGAGTAGGTCTTGTCTATTACATATTTGGCTTATGGAAAGTTATCTGTGCTAATTTCAGTCTCTGGTTTTATGAAGCACCCCAACGCACCTTTCCCTATAAGCAAGCACTAGTTGGTTTTCTAAATTTGAGGCCCTGTTCTGTTTTGTAATTCAGTTCATGTGTAGTCAAGTTTACATTCCGTGTATTAGTGATATCTTATGATGTTTCTTTTTCTGTGTGACGTAGTTCACGTAGAATCACCGTACCTGCATCCACTCACTATGCCGCTACGGGCCTGATGACACAGATTTCATTGCTGAGTGATATTGCATTGTACGTACGTGCCACAACTTCTTTATCCATATTTTGCTTTCTGGGATATTTACCTGTTACTGTAGACGAGCTTCTTGTGAACACAGCCGTCCCAAATATTGGGGTGGCTGTCTGTTTTTGATTTTAATTTCCGTAAGCTATAGGACCATAAGTGGAAGTGCCATAGACTGTGTTGCTTTGTTTCTTATGTGTTTCAGGAAACACCATACACTTCTCCAGGCTGGCTGCTGGCAATTTACATCCTGCCAATCAGCATAACAAGGCTCCCTGTTCTCCATATCCTGTCCTACCTTTCTGGATTTTACACTTTTTTCAGATGGCCCTCTTGCCCGGGGGGCAGTGAGACTTCATTGTAGTGCAGATTTCCTTTACAGGCTTACTTGGTTGGACAAAAAGGGCGTATGCGTTTTTTCCTGAATATATTCAGGAAAAAACGCATACGCCCTTTTTGGCCAAGTGCATCATTGTCGACGTTCTGCCTCTTTTCCTATGCTTTCAGGGCAATTCCAGTCTACCCCCTGCAATCGTTTTCCTGAAATTCTGCCCCGCTTTCAAGTCCCCTTCGCAGGCTTACTTCAATATATTTTTGGAGGATAGCTGTCATTTATAACTCTGCAGGTTTGTGAATTACAGTGCCCCTGAGCTCCTTTCTTCAACTCGCTTTCTTGTGAACTGGGCACAAAACCGCAGGATTGCTTCAGGCCCTAATCTGTTTCGGGCAGGGCATGCTGAGCCTTTGGTAAATTCCTCTTCCTGGTGGGAAATGAGCGTTACATTTGCCCGTGCAGACACCTACAGCTAGTCTCTCATTGGTTCTCCCTATTCCTGTTCATCTTGCACAGAAATTGCAAGCTGTGCCAAACAGGAGGTTAAAGGCACTGACTCTCCAAGCAGGGAGACTGTTAGTAAATCATCTGGAATGGTGAACCCGAGGACCAGGATACGAAAACTGAGATGCATTTTAAATCATTTCCCCATAACACGGTGGACCATACTGTGGGTTTCACATGCATGTTTTAGCTGGAGGAAGAATCCCTTGAACCTGAAGAGTTGGGACCCATGGAATAGGTACCATACAGTATGACTTCAAAGGGTGTGCATTTGCTCACCTAAACTCACCAATGCTATCAGCCTGAAGTGTCCAGCCTTATGTCTCAACCAGCTCTGGGTGTAGATGTGGTCAATCCCGGTTGCATCACATGCCCTGAGTGAATTATTTAAGAATTGCTCTCTAATTCACTGTCTTTGTGTTTTGTTTTCGAAATTTATTTTGATAAAGGGATTTATCGGATTTTCACTGCTGCCTTTCGGCCGCTGTACACACCCTTGATTCTCTTACGGAGACATATATATCCATGGGTTTTAAGATTCTTCCTAGTCAGGTATATTCCTAGGCGTTGAATATGTGGTGTTGGGTCCATTTCGTTGAGCAAGGAGTAGGTCTTGTCTATTACATATTGGGCTTATGGAAAGTTATCTGTGCTAATTTCAGTCTCTGGTTTTATGCAGCACCCCAAGGCACCTTTCCCCATAAGCAAGCACTAGTTGGTTTTCTAAATTTGAGACCCTTTTCTATTTTGTAATTCAGTTCATGTGTAGTCAAGTTTACATTCCGTGTATTCGTGATATCTTATGATGTTTCTTTTTCTGTGTGACGTAGTTCACGTAGAATCACCGTACCTGCATCCACTCACTATGCCGCTATGGGCCTGATGACACAGATTTCATTGCTGAGTGATATTGCATTGTACGTACGTGCCACAAGTTCTTTATCCATTTTTTGCTTTCTGGGATATTTACCTGATACTGTAGACGAGCTTCTTGTGAACACAGCCGTCTCAAATATTGGGGTGGCTGTCTGTTTTTGATTTTAATTTCCGTAAGCTATAGGACCATAAGTGGAAGTGCCATAGGCTGTGTTGCTTTGTTTCTTTCGTGTTTCAGGAAACACCATACACTTCTCCAGGCTGGCTGCTGGCAATTTACATCCTGCCAATCAGCATAACAAGGCTCCCTGTTCTCCATATCCTGTCCTACCTTTCTGGATTTTACACTTTTTTCAGATGGCCCTTTTGCCAGGGGGGCAGTGAGACTTCATTGTAGTGCAGATTTCATTTACAGGCTTGCTTGGTTGGCCAAAAAGGGCGTATGCGTTTTTTCCTGAATATATTCAGGAAAAAACGCATACGCCCTTTTTGGCCAAGTGCATCATTGTCGACGTTCTGCCTCTTTTCCTATGCTTTCAGGGCAATTCCAGTCTACCCCCTGCAATCGTTTTCCTGAAATTCTGCCCCGCTTTCAAGTCCCCTTCGCAGGCTTACTTCAATATATTTTTGGAGGAAAGCTGTCATTTATAACTCTGCAGGTTTGTGAATTACAGTGCCCCTGAGCTCCTTTCTTCAACTCGCTTTCTTGTGAGCTGGGCACAAAACCGCAGGATTGCTTCAGGCCCTAATCTGTTTCCAGCAGGGCACACTGAGCCTTTGTTTAATTCCTCTTCCTGGTGGGCAATGAGCGTTACATTTGCCCGTGCAGACACCTACAGCTAGTCTCTCATTGGTTCTCCCTATTCCTGTTCATTTTGCACAGAAATTGCAAGCTGTGCCAAAGAGGAGGTTAAAGGCACTGACTCTCCAAGCGGGGAGAGTGTTAGTAAAGCATCTGGAATGGTGAACCCGAGGACCAGGATACGAAAACTGAGATGCATTTTAAATCATTTCCCAATCACATGGTGGACGATACTCTTGGTTTCCCATGCATGTTTTAGCTGGAGGAAGAATCCCTTGAACCTGGAGATTTGGGACCCATGGAATGGGTACCATGCAGTATGACTTCAAAGGGTCTGCATTTGCTCACCGAAACTCACCAATGCTATCAGCCTGAAGTGTCCAGCCTTATGTCTCAACCAGCTCTGGGTGTAGATGTGTTAAATCCCGGTTGCATCACATGCCCTGAGTGAATTATTTAAGAATTGCTCTCTATTTCACTGTCTTTATGATTTTTTTTTGAAATTTATTTTGATAATGGGATTTATCGGATTTTCACTGCTGCGTTTATGCCGCTGTACACACGCTTGATTCTCTTACGGAGACATATATATCCATGGGTTTTAAGATTCTTCCTAGTCAGGTATATTCCTAGGCGTTGAATATGTGGTGTTGGGTCCATTTCGTTGAGCAAGGAGTAGGTCTTGTCTATTACATATTTGGCTTATGGAAAGTTATCTGTGCTAATTTCAGTCTCTGGTTTTATGAAGCACCCCAACGCACCTTTCCCCATAAGCAAGCACTAGTTGGTTTTCTAAATTTGAGACCCTGTTCTGTTTTGTAATTCAGTTCATGTGTAGTCAAGTTTACATTCCGTGTATTAGTGATATCTTATGATGTTTCTTTTTCTGTGTGACGTAGTTCACGTAGAATCACCGTACCTGCATCCACTCACTATGCCGCTACGGGCCTGATGACACAGATTTCATTGCTGAGTGATATTGCATTGTACGTACGTGCCACAACTTCTTTATCCATATTTTGCTTTCTGGGATATTTACCTGTTACTGTAGACGAGCTTCTTGTGAACACAGCCGTCCCAAATATTGGGGTGGCTGTCTGTTTTTGATTTTAATTTCCGTAAGCTATAGGACCATAAGTGGAAGTGCCATAGACTGTGTTGCTTTGGTTCTTATGTGTTTCAGGAAACACCATACACTTCTCCAGGCTGGCAGCTGGCAATTTACATCCTGCCAATCAGCATAACAAGGCTCCCTGTTCTCCATATCCTGTCCTACCTTTCTGGATTTTACACTTTTTTCAGATGGCCCTCTTGCCCGGGGGGCAGTGAGACTTCATTGTAGTGCAGATTTCCTTTACAGGCTTGCTTGGTTGGCCAAAAAGGGCGTATGCGTTTTTTCCTGAATATATTCAGGAAAAAACACATACGCCCTTTTTGGCCAAGTGCATCATTGTCGACGTTCTGCCTCTTTTCCTATGCTTTCAGGGCAATTCCAGTCTACCCCCTGCAATCGTTTTCCTGAAATTCTGCCCCGCTTTCAAGTCCCCTTCGCAGGCTTACTTCAATATATTTTTGGAGGATAGCTGTCATTTATAACTCTGCAGGTTTGTGAATTACAGTGCCCCTGAGCTCCTTTCTTCAACTCGCTTTCTTGTGAACTGGGCACAAAACCGCAGGATTGCTTCAGGCCCTAATCTGTTTCGGGCAGGGCATGCTGAGCCTTTGGTAAATTCCTCTTCCTGGTGGGAAATGAGCGTTACATTTGCCCGTGCAGACACCTACAGCTAGTCTCTCATTGGTTCTCCCTATTCCTGTTCATCTTGCACAGAAATTGCAAGCTGTGCCAAACAGGAGGTTAAAGGCACTGACTCTCCAAGCAGGGAGACTGTTAGTAAATCATCTGGAATGGTGAACCCGAGGACCAGGATACGAAAACTGAGATGCATTTTAAATCATTTCCCCATAACACGGTGGACCATACTGTGGGTTTCACATGCATGTTTTAGCTGGAGGAAGAATCCCTTGAACCTGAAGAGTTGGGACCCATGGAATAGGTACCATACAGTATGACTTCAAAGGGTGTGCATTTGCTCACCTAAACTCACCAATGCTATCAGCCTGAAGTGTCCAGCCTTATGTCTCAACCAGCTCTGGGTGTAGATGTGGTCAATCCCGGTTGCATCACATGCCCTGAGTGAATTATTTAAGAATTGCTCTCTAATTCACTGTCTTTGTGTTTTGTTTTCGAAATTTATTTTGATAATGGGATTTATCGGATTTTCACTGCTGCCTTTCGGCCGCTGTACACACCCTTGATTCTCTTACGGAGACATATATATCCATGGGTTTTAAGATTCTTCCTAGTCAGGTATATTCCTAGGCGTTGAATATGTGGTGTTGGGTCCATTTCGTTGAGCAAGGAGTAGGTCTTGTCTATTACATATTGGGCTTATGGAAAGTTATCTGTGCTAATTTCAGTCTCTGGTTTTATGCAGCACCCCAAGGCACCTTTCCCCATAAGCAAGCACTAGTTGGTTTTCTAAATTTGAGACCCTTTTCTATTTTGTAATTCAGTTCATGTGTAGTCAAGTTTACATTCCGTGTATTCGTGATATCTTATGATGTTTCTTTTTCTGTGTGACGTAGTTCACGTAGAATCACCGTACCTGCATCCACTCACTATGCCGCTATGGGCCTGATGACACAGATTTCATTGCTGAGTGATATTGCATTGTACGTACGTGCCACAAGTTCTTTATCCATTTTTTGCTTTCTGGGATATTTACCTGATACTGTAGACGAGCTTCTTGTGAACACAGCCGTCTCAAATATTGGGGTGGCTGTCTGTTTTTGATTTTAATTTCCGTAAGCTATAGGACCATAAGTGGAAGTGCCATAGGCTGTGTTGCTTTGTTTCTTTCGTGTTTCAGGAAACACCATACACTTCTCCAGGGTGGCTGCTGGCAATTTACATCCTGCCAATCAGCATAACAAGGCTCCCTGTTCTCCATATCCTGTCCTACCTTTCTGGATTTTACACTTTTTTCAGATGGCCCTTTTGCCAGGGGGGCAGTGAGACTTCATTGTAGTGCAGATTTCATTTACAGGCTTGCTTGGTTGGCCAAAAAGGGCGTATGCGTTTTTTCCTGAACATATTCAGGAAAAAACGCATACGCCCTTTTTGGCCAAGTGCATCATTGTCGACGTTCTGCCTCTTTTCCTATGCTTTCAGGGCAATTCCAGTCTACCCCCTGCAATCGTTTTCCTGAAATTCTGCCCCGCTTTCAAGTCCCCTTCGCAGGCTTACTTCAATATATTTTTGGAGGAAAGCTGTCATTTATAACTCTGCAGGTTTGTGAATTACAGTGCCCCTGAGCTCCTTTCTTCAACTCGCTTTCTTGTGAGCTGGGCACAAAACCGCAGGATTGCTTCAGGCCCTAATCTGTTTCCAGCAGGGCACACTGAGCCTTTGTTTAATTCCTCTTCCTGGTGGGCAATGAGCGTTACATTTGCCCGTGCAGACACCTACAGCTAGTCTCTCATTGGTTCTCCCTATTCCTGTTCATTTTGCACAGAAATTGCAAGCTGTGCCAAAGAGGAGGTTAAAGGCACTGACTCTCCAAGCGGGGAGAGTGTTAGTAAAGCATCTGGAATGGTGAACCCGAGGACCAGGATACGAAAACTGAGATGCATTTTAAATCATTTCCCAATCACATGGTGGACGATACTCTTGGTTTCCCATGCATGTTTTAGCTGGAGGAAGAATCCCTTGAACCTGGAGAGTTGGGTCCCATGGAATGGGTACCATGCAGTATGACTTCAAAGGGTCTGCATTTGCTCACCGAAACTCACCAATGCTATCAGCCTGAAGTGTCCAGCCTTATGTCTCAACCAGCTCTGGGTGTAGATGTGGTCAATCCCGGTTGCATCACATGCCCTGAGTGAATTATTTAAGAATTGCTCTCTATTTCACTGTCTTTATGATTTTTTTTTGAAATTTATTTTGATAATGGGATTTATCGGATTTTCACTGCTGCGTTTATGCCGCTGTACACACGCTTGATTCTCTTACGGAGACATATATATCCATGGGTTTTAAGATTCTTCCTAGTCAGGTATATTCCTAGGCGTTGAATATGTGGTGTTGGGTCCATTTCGTTGAGCAAGGAGTAGGTCTTGTCTATTACATATTTGGCTTATGGAAAGTTATCTGTGCTAATTTCAGTCTCTGGTTTTATGAAGCACCCCAACGCACCTTTCCCCATAAGCAAGCACTAGTTGGTTTTCTAAATTTGAGACCCTGTTCTGTTTTGTAATTCAGTTCATGTGTAGTCAAGTTTACATTCCGTGTATTAGTGATATCTTATGATGTTTCTTTTTCTGTGTGACGTAGTTCACGTAGAATCACCGTACCTGCATCCACTCACTATGCCGCTACGGGCCTGATGACACAGATTTCATTGCTGAGTGATATTGCATTGTACGTACGTGCCACAACTTCTTTATCCATATTTTGCTTTCTGGGATATTTACCTGTTACTGTAGACGAGCTTCTTGTGAACACAGCCGTCCCAAATATTGGGGTGGCTGTCTGTTTTTGATTTTAATTTCCGTAAGCTATAGGACCATAAGTGGAAGTGCCATAGACTGTGTTGCTTTGTTTCTTATGTGTTTCAGGAAACACCATACACTTCTCCAGGCTGGCTGCTGGCAATTTACATCCTGCCAATCAGCATAACAAGGCTCCCTGTTCTCCATATCCTGTCCTACCTTTCTGGATTTTACACTTTTTTCAGATGGCCCTCTTGCCCGGGGGGCAGTGAGACTACATTGTAGTGCAGATTTCCTTTACAGGCTTGCTTGGTTGGCCAAAAAGGGCGTATGCGTTTTTTCCTGAATATATTCAGGAAAAAACGCATACGCCCTTTTTGGCCAAGTGCATCATTGTCGACGTTCTGCCTCTTTTCCTATGCTTTCAGGGCAATTCCAGTCTACCCCCTGCAATCGTTTTCCTGAAATTCTGCCCCGCTTTCAAGTCCCCTTCGCAGGCTTACTTCAATATATTTTTGGAGGATAGCTGTCATTTATAACTCTGCAGGTTTGTGAATTACAGTGCCCCTGAGCTCCTTTCTTCAACTCGCTTTCTTGTGAACTGGGCACAAAACCACAGGATTGCT
Source organism: Phocoena phocoena (assembly GCF_963924675.1). Classification (NCBI taxonomy): domain Eukaryota; kingdom Metazoa; phylum Chordata; class Mammalia; order Artiodactyla; family Phocoenidae; genus Phocoena; species Phocoena phocoena. The sequence goes on from NW_027077470.1 coordinate 150,658, forward strand.
TCAGGCCCTAATCTGTTTCGGGCAGGGCATGCTGAGCCTTTGGTAAATTCCTCTTCCTGGTGGGAAATGAGCGTTACATTTGCCCGTGCAGACACCTACAGCTAGTCTCTCATTGGTTCTCCCTATTCCTGTTCATCTTGCACAGAAATTGCAAGCTGTGCCAAACAGGAGGTTACAGGCACTGACTCTCCAAGCAGGGAGACTGTTAGTAAATCATCTGGAATGGTGAACCCGAGGACCAGGATACGAAAACTGAGATGCATTTTAAATCATTTCCCCATAACACGGTGGACCATACTGTGGGTTTCACATGCATGTTTTAGCTGGAGGAAGAATCCCTTGAACCTGAAGAGTTGGGACCCATGGAATAGGTACCATACAGTATGACTTCAAAGGGTGTGCATTTGCTCACCTAAACTCACCAATGCTATCAGCCTGAAGTGTCCAGCCTTATGTCTCAACCAGCTCTGGGTGTAGATGTGGTCAATCCCGGTTGCATCACATGCCCTGAGTGAATTATTTAAGAATTGCTCTCTATTTCACTGTCTTTGTGTTTTGTTTTCGAAATTTATTTTGATAATGGGATTTATCGGATTTTCACTGCTGCCTTTCGGCCGCTGTACACACCCTTGATTCTCTTACGGAGACATATATATCCATGGGTTTTAAGATTCTTCCTAGTCAGGTATATTCCTAGGCGTTGAATATGTGGTGTTGGGTCCATTTCGTTGAGCAAGGAGTAGGTCTTGTCTATTACATATTGGGCTTATGGAAAGTTATCTGTGCTAATTTCAGTCTCTGGTTTTATGCAGCACCCCAAGGCACCTTTCCCCATAAGCAAGCACTAGTTGGTTTTCTAAATTTGAGACCCTTTTCTATTTTGTAATTCAGTTCATGTGTAGTCAAGTTTACATTCCGTGTATTCGTGATATCTTATGATGTTTCTTTTTCTGTGTGACGTAGTTCACGTAGAATCACCGTACCTGCATCCACTCACTATGCCGCTATGGGCCTGATGACACAGATTTCATTGCTGAGTGATATTGCATTGTACGTACGTGCCACAAGTTCTTTATCCATTTTTTGCTTTCTGGGATATTTACCTGATACTGTAGACGAGCTTCTTGTGAACACAGCCGTCTCAAATATTGGGGTGGCTGTCTGTTTTTGATTTTAATTTCCGTAAGCTATAGGACCATAAGTGGAAGTGCCATAGGCTGTGTTGCTTTGTTTCTTTCGTGTTTCAGGAAACACCATACACTTCTCCAGGGTGGCTGCTGGCAATTTACATCCTGCCAATCAGCATAACAAGGCTCCCTGTTCTCCATATCCTGTCCTACCTTTCTGGATTTTACACTTTTTTCAGATGGCCCTTTTGCCAGGGGGGCAGTGAGACTTCATTGTAGTGCAGATTTCATTTACAGGCTTGCTTGGTTGGCCAAAAAGGGCGTATGCGTTTTTTCCTGAATATATTCAGGAAAAAACGCATACGCCCATTTTGGCCAAGTGCATCATTGTCGACGTTCTGCCTCTTTTCCTATGCTTTCAGGGCAATTCCAGTCTACCCCCTGCAATCGTTTTCCTGAAATTCTGCCCCGCTTTCAAGTCCCCTTCGCAGGCTTACTTCAATATATTTTTGGAGGAAAGCTGTCATTTATAACTCTGCAGGTTTGTGAATTACAGTGCCCCTGAGCTCCTTTCTTCAACTCGCTTTCTTGTGAGCTGGGCACAAAACCGCAGGATTGCTTCAGGCCCTAATCTGTTTCCAGCAGGGCACACTGAGCCTTTGTTTAATTCCTCTTCCTGGTGGGCAATGAGCGTTACATTTGCCCGTGCAGACACCTACAGCTAGTCTCTCATTGGTTCTCCCTATTCCTGTTCATTTTGCACAGAAATTGCAAGCTGTGCCAAAGAGGAGGTTAAAGGCACTGACTCTCCAAGCGGGGAGAGTGTTAGTAAAGCATCTGGAATGGTGAACCCGAGGACCAGGATACGAAAACTGAGATGCATTTTAAATCATTTCCCAATCACATGGTGGACGATACTCTTGGTTTCCCATGCATGTTTTAGCTGGAGGAAGAATCCCTTGAACCTGGAGAGTTGGGACCCATGGAATGGGTACCATGCAGTATGACTTCAAAGGGTCTGCATTTGCTCACCGAAACTCACCAATGCTATCAGCCTGAAGTGTCCAGCCTTATGTCTCAACCAGCTCTGGGTGTAGATGTGTTAAATCCCGGTTGCATCACATGCCCTGAGTGAATTATTTAAGAATTGCTCTCTATTTCACGGTCTTTATGATTTTTTTTTGAAATTTATTTTGATAATGGGATTTATCGGATTTTCACTGCTGCGTTTATGCCGCTGTACACACGCTTGATTCTCTTACGGAGACATATATATCCATGGGTTTTAAGATTCTTCCTAGTCAGGTATATTCCTAGGCGTTGAATATGTGGTGTTGGGTCCATTTCGTTGAGCAAGGAGTAGGTCTTGTCTATTACATATTTGGCTTATGGAAAGTTATCTGTGCTAATTTCAGTCTCTGGTTTTATGAAGCACCCCAACGCACCTTTCCCCATAAGCAAGCACTAGTTGGTTTTCTAAATTTGAGACCCTGTTCTGTTTTGTAATTCAGTTCATGTGTAGTCAAGTTTACATTCCGTGTATTAGTGATATCTTATGATGTTTCTTTTTCTGTGTGACGTAGTTCACATAGAATCACCGTACCTGCATCCACTCACTATGCCGCTACGGGCCTGATGACACAGATTTCATTGCTGAGTGATATTGCATTGTACGTACGTGCCACAACTTCTTTATCCATATTTTGCTTTCTGGGATATTTACCTGTTACTGTAGACGAGCTTCTTGTGAACACAGCCGTCCCAAATATTGGGGTGGCTGTCTGTTTTTGATTTTAATTTCCGTAAGCTATAGGACCATAAGTGGAAGTGCCATAGACTGTGTTGCTTTGTTTCTTATGTGTTTCAGGAAACACCATACACTTCTCCAGGCTGGCTGCTGGCAATTTACATCCTGCCAATCAGCATAACAAGGCTCCCTGTTCTCCATATCCTGTCCTACCTTTCTGGATTTTACACTTTTTTCAGATGGCCCTCTTGCCCGGGGGGCAGTGAGACTTCATTGTAGTGCAGATTTCATTTACAGGCTTGCTTGGTTGGCCAAAAAGGGCGTATGCGTTTTTTCCTGAATATATTCAGGAAAAAACGCATACGCCCTTTTTGGCCAAGTGCATCATTGTCGACGTTCTGCCTCTTTTCCTATGCTTTCAGGGCAATTCCAGTCTACCCCCTGCAATCGTTTTCCTGAAATTCTGCCCCGCTTTCAAGTCCCCTTCGCAGGCTTACTTCAATATATTTTTGGAGGATAGCTGTCATTTATAACTCTGCAGGTTTGTGAATTACAGTGCCCCTGAGCTCCTTTCTTCAACTCGCTTTCTTGTGAACTGGGCACAAAACCGCAGGATTGCTTCAGGCCCTAATCTGTTTCGGGCAGGGCATGCTGAGCCTTTGGTAAATTCCTCTTCCTGGTGGGAAATGAGCGTTACATTTGCCCGTGCAGACACCTACAGCTAGTCTCTCATTGGTTCTCCCTATTCCTGTTCATCTTGCACAGAAATTGCAAGCTGTGCCAAACAGGAGGTTACAGGCACTGACTCTCCAAGCAGGGAGACTGTTAGTAAATCATCTGGAATGGTGAACCCGAGGACCAGGATACGAAAACTGAGATGCATTTTAAATCATTTCCCCATAACACGGTGGACCATACTGTGGGTTTCACATGCATGTTTTAGCTGGAGGAAGAATCCCTTGAACCTGAAGAGTTGGGACCCATGGAATAGGTACCATACAGTATGACTTCAAAGGGTGTGCATTTGCTCACCTAAACTCACCAATGCTATCAGCCTGAAGTGTCCAGCCTTATGTCTCAACCAGCTCTGGGTGTAGATGTGGTCAATCCCGGTTGCATCACATGCCCTGAGTGAATTATTTAAGAATTGCTCTCTATTTCACTGTCTTTGTGTTTTGTTTTCGAAATTTATTTTGATAATGGGATTTATCGGATTTTCACTGCTGCCTTTCGGCCGCTGTACACACCCTTGATTCTCTTACGGAGACATATATATCCATGGGTTTTAAGATTCTTCCTAGTCAGGTATATTCCTAGGCGTTGAATATGTGGTGTTGGGTCCATTTCGTTGAGCAAGGAGTAGGTCTTGTCTATTACATATTGGGCTTATGGAAAGTTATCTGTGCTAATTTCAGTCTCTGGTTTTATGCAGCACCCCAAGGCACCTTTCCCCATAAGCAAGCACTAGTTGGTTTTCTAAATTTGAGACCCTTTTCTATTTTGTAATTCAGTTCATGTGTAGTCAAGTTTACATTCCGTGTATTCGTGATATCTTATGATGTTTCTTTTTCTGTGTGACGTAGTTCACGTAGAATCACCGTACCTGCATCCACTCACTATGCCGCTATGGGCCTGATGACACAGATTTCATTGCTGAGTGATATTGCATTGTACGTACGTGCCACAAGTTCTTTATCCATTTTTTGCTTTCTGGGATATTTACCTGATACTGTAGACGAGCTTCTTGTGAACACAGCCGTCTCAAATATTGGGGTGGCTGTCTGTTTTTGATTTTAATTTCCGTAAGCTATAGGACCATAAGTGGAAGTGCCATAGGCTGTGTTGCTTTGTTTCTTTCGTGTTTCAGGAAACACCATACACTTCTCCAGGGTGGCTGCTGGCAATTTACATCCTGCCAATCAGCATAACAAGGCTCCCTGTTCTCCATATCCTGTCCTACCTTTCTGGATTTTACACTTTTTTCAGATGGCCCTTTTGCCAGGGGGGCAGTGAGACTTCATTGTAGTGCAGATTTCATTTACAGGCTTGCTTGGTTGGCCAAAAAGGGCGTATGCGTTTTTTCCTGAATATATTCAGGAAAAAACGCATACGCCCTTTTTGGCCAAGTGCATCATTGTCGACGTTCTGCCTCTTTTCCTATGCTTTCAGGGCAATTCCAGTCTACCCCCTGCAATCGTTTTCCTGAAATTCTGCCCCGCTTTCAAGTCCCCTTCGCAGGCTTACTTCAATATATTTTTGGAGGAAAGCTGTCATTTATAACTCTGCAGGTTTGTGAATTACAGTGCCCCTGAGCTCCTTTCTTCAACTCGCTTTCTTGTGAACTGGGCACAAAACCACAGGATTGCTTCAGGCCCTAATCTGTTTCGGGCAGGGCATGCTGAGCCTTTGGTAAATTCCTCTTCCTGGTGGGAAATGAGCGTTACATTTGCCCGTGCAGACACCTACAGCTAGTCTCTCATTGGTTCTCCCTATTCCTGTTCATCTTGCACAGAAATTGCAAGCTGTGCCAAACAGGAGGTTACAGGCACTGACTCTCCAAGCAGGGAGACTGTTAGTAAATCATCTGGAATGGTGAACCCGAGGACCAGGATACGAAAACTGAGATGCATTTTAAATCATTTCCCCATAACACGGTGGACCATACTGTGGGTTTCACATGCATGTTTTAGCTGGAGGAAGAATCCCTTGAACCTGAAGAGTTGGGACCCATGGAATAGGTACCATACAGTATGACTTCAAAGGGTGTGCATTTGCTCACCTAAACTCACCAATGCTATCAGCCTGAAGTGTCCAGCCTTATGTCTCAACCAGCTCTGGGTGTAGATGTGGTCAATCCCGGTTGCATCACATGCCCTGAGTGAATTATTTAAGAATTGCTCTCTATTTCACTGTCTTTGTGTTTTGTTTTCGAAATTTATTTTGATAATGGGATTTATCGGATTTTCACTGCTGCCTTTCGGCCGCTGTACACACCCTTGATTCTCTTACGGAGACATATATATCCATGGGTTTTAAGATTCTTCCTAGTCAGGTATATTCCTAGGCGTTGAATATGTGGTGTTGGGTCCATTTCGTTGAGCAAGGAGTAGGTCTTGTCTATTACATATTGGGCTTATGGAAAGTTATCTGTGCTAATTTCAGTCTCTGGTTTTATGCAGCACCCCAAGGCACCTTTCCCCATAAGCAAGCACTAGTTGGTTTTCTAAATTTGAGACCCTTTTCTATTTTGTAATTCAGTTCATGTGTAGTCAAGTTTACATTCCGTGTATTCGTGATATCTTATGATGTTTCTTTTTCTGTGTGACGTAGTTCACGTAGAATCACCGTACCTGCATCCACTCACTATGCCGCTATGGGCCTGATGACACAGATTTCATTGCTGAGTGATATTGCATTGTACGTACGTGCCACAAGTTCTTTATCCATTTTTTGCTTTCTGGGATATTTACCTGATACTGTAGACGAGCTTCTTGTGAACACAGCCGTCTCAAATATTGGGGTGGCTGTCTGTTTTTGATTTTAATTTCCGTAAGCTATAGGACCATAAGTGGAAGTGCCATAGGCTGTGTTGCTTTGTTTCTTTCGTGTTTCAGGAAACACCATACACTTCTCCAGGGTGGTCGCTGGCAATTTACATCCTGCCAATCAGCATAACAAGGCTCCCTGTTCTCCATATCCTGTCCTACCTTTCTGGATTTTACACTTTTTTCAGATGGCCCTTTTGCCAGGGGGGCAGTGAGACTTCATTGTAGTGCAGATTTCATTTACAGGCTTGCTTGGTTGGCCAAAAAGGGCGTATGCGTTTTTTCCTGAACATATTCAGGAAAAAACGCATACGCCCTTTTTGGCCAAGTGCATCATTGTCGACGTTCTGCCTCTTTTCCTATGCTTTCAGGGCAATTCCAGTCTACCCCCTGCAATCGTTTTCCTGAAATTCTGCCCCGCTTTCAAGTCCCCTTCGCAGGCTTACTTCAATATATTTTTGGAGGAAAGCTGTCATTTATAACTCTGCAGGTTTGTGAATTACAGTGCCCCTGAGCTCCTTTCTTCAACTCGCTTTCTTGTGAGCTGGGCACAAAACCGCAGGATTGCTTCAGGCCCTAATCTGTTTCCAGCAGGGCACACTGAGCCTTTGTTTAATTCCTCTTCCTGGTGGGCAATGAGCGTTACATTTGCCCGTGCAGACACCTACAGCTAGTCTCTCATTGGTTCTCCCTATTCCTGTTCATTTTGCACAGAAATTGCAAGCTGTGCCAAAGAGGAGGTTAAAGGCACTGACTCTCCAAGCGGGGAGAGTGTTAGTAAAGCATCTGGAATGGTGAACCCGAGGACCAGGATACGAAAACTGAGATGCATTTTAAATCATTTCCCAATCACATGGTGGACGATACTCTTGGTTTCCCATGCATGTTTTAGCTGGAGGAAGAATCCCTTGAACCTGGAGAGTTGGGACCCATGGAATGGGTACCATGCAGTATGACTTCAAAGGGTCTGCATTTGCTCACCGAAACTCACCAATGCTATCAGCCTGAAGTGTCCAGCCTTATGTCTCAACCAGCTCTGGGTGTAGATGTGTTAAATCCCGGTTGCATCACATGCCCTGAGTGAATTATTTAAGAATTGCTCTCTATTTCACGGTCTTTATGATTTTTTTTTGAAATTTATTTTGATAATGGGATTTATCGGATTTTCACTGCTGCGTTTATGCCGCTGTACACACGCTTGATTCTCTTACGGAGACATATATATCCATGGGTTTTAAGATTCTTCCTAGTCAGGTATATTCCTAGGCGTTGAATATGTGGTGTTGGGTCCATTTCGTTGAGCAAGGAGTAGGTCTTGTCTATTACATATTTGGCTTATGGAAAGTTATCTGTGCTAATTTCAGTCTCTGGTTTTATGAAGCACCCCAACGCACCTTTCCCCATAAGCAAGCACTAGTTGGTTTTCTAAATTTGAGACCCTGTTCTGTTTTGTAATTCAGTTCATGTGTAGTCAAGTTTACATTCCGTGTATTAGTGATATCTTATGATGTTTCTTTTTCTGTGTGACGTAGTTCACATAGAATCACCGTACCTGCATCCACTCACTATGCCGCTACGGGCCTGATGACACAGATTTCATTGCTGAGTGATATTGCATTGTACGTACGTGCCACAACTTCTTTATCCATATTTTGCTTTCTGGGATATTTACCTGTTACTGTAGACGAGCTTCTTGTGAACACAGCCGTCCCAAATATTGGGGTGGCCGTCTGTTTTTGATTTTAATTTCCGTAAGCTATAGGACCATAAGTGGAAGTGCCATAGACTGTGTTGCTTTGTTTCTTATGTGTTTCAGGAAACACCATACACTTCTCCAGGCTGGCTGCTGGCAATTTACATCCTGCCAATCAGCATAACAAGGCTCCCTGTTCTCCATATCCTGTCCTACCTTTCTGGATTTTACACTTTTTTCAGATGGCCCTCTTGCCCGGGGGGCAGTGAGACTTCATTGTAGTGCAGATTTCATTTACAGGCTTGCTTGGTTGGCCAAAAAGGGCGTATGCGTTTTTTCCTGAATATATTCAGGAAAAAACGCATACGCCCTTTTTGGCCAAGTGCATCATTGTCGACGTTCTGCCTCTTTTCCTATGCTTTCAGGGCAATTCCAGTCTACCCCCTGCAATCGTTTTCCTGAAATTCTGCCCCGCTTTCAAGTCCCCTTCGCAGGCTTACTTCAATATATTTTTGGAGGATAGCTGTCATTTATAACTCTGCAGGTTTGTGAATTACAGTGCCCCTGAGCTCCTTTCTTCAACTCGCTTTCTTGTGAACTGGGCACAAAACCGCAGGATTGCTTCAGGCCCTAATCTGTTTCGGGCAGGGCATGCTGAGCCTTTGGTAAATTCCTCTTCCTGGTGGGAAATGAGCGTTACATTTGCCCGTGCAGACACCTACAGCTAGTCTCTCATTGGTTCTCCCTATTCCTGTTCATCTTGCACAGAAATTGCAAGCTGTGCCAAACAGGAGGTTACAGGCACTGACTCTCCAAGCAGGGAGACTGTTAGTAAATCATCTGGAATGGTGAACCCGAGGACCAGGATACGAAAACTGAGATGCATTTTAAATCATTTCCCCATAACACGGTGGACCATACTGTGGGTTTCACATGCATGTTTTAGCTGGAGGAAGAATCCCTTGAACCTGAAGAGTTGGGACCCATGGAATAGGTACCATACAGTATGACTTCAAAGGGTGTGCATTTGCTCACCTAAACTCACCAATGCTATCAGCCTGAAGTGTCCAGCCTTATGTCTCAACCAGCTCTGGGTGTAGATGTGGTCAATCCCGGTTGCATCACATGCCCTGAGTGAATTATTTAAGAATTGCTCTCTATTTCACTGTCTTTGTGTTTTGTTTTCGAAATTTATTTTGATAATGGGATTTATCGGATTTTCACTGCTGCCTTTCGGCCGCTGTACACACCCTTGATTCTCTTACGGAGACATATATATCCATGGGTTTTAAGATTCTTCCTAGTCAGGTATATTCCTAGGCGTTGAATATGTGGTGTTGGGTCCATTTCGTTGAGCAAGGAGTAGGTCTTGTCTATTACATATTGGGCTTATGGAAAGTTATCTGTGCTAATTTCAGTCTCTGGTTTTATGCAGCACCCCAAGGCACCTTTCCCCATAAGCAAGCACTAGTTGGTTTTCTAAATTTGAGACCCTTTTCTATTTTGTAATTCAGTTCATGTGTAGTCAAGTTTACATTCCGTGTATTCGTGATATCTTATGATGTTTCTTTTTCTGTGTGACGTAGTTCACGTAGAATCACCGTACCTGCATCCACTCACTATGCCGCTATGGGCCTGATGACACAGATTTCATTGCTGAGTGATATTGCATTGTACGTACGTGCCACAAGTTCTTTATCCATTTTTTGCTTTCTGGGATATTTACCTGATACTGTAGACGAGCTTCTTGTGAACACAGCCGTCTCAAATATTGGGGTGGCTGTCTGTTTTTGATTTTAATTTCCGTAACCTATAGGACCATAAGTGGAAGTGCCATAGGCTGTGTTGCTTTGTTTCTTTCGTGTTTCAGGAAACACCATACACTTCTCCAGGGTGGCTGCTGGCAATTTACATCCTGCCAATCAGCATAACAAGGCTCCCTGTTCTCCATATCCTGTCCTACCTTTCTGGATTTTACACTTTTTTCAGATGGCCCTTTTGCCAGGGGGGCAGTGAGACTTCATTGTAGTGCAGATTTCATTTACAGGCTTGCTTGGTTGGCCAAAAAGGGCATATGCGTTTTTTCCTGAATATATTCAGGAAAAAACGCATACGCCCTTTTTGGCCAAGTGCATCATTGTCGACGTTCTGCCTCTTTTCCTATGCTTTCAGGGCAATTCCAGTCTACCCCCTGCAATCGTTTTCCTGAAATTCTGCCCCGCTTTCAAGTCCCCTTCGCAGGCTTACTTCAATATATTTTTGGAGGAAAGCTGTCATTTATAACTCTGCAGGTTTGTGAATTACAGTGCCCCTGAGCTCCTTTCTTCAACTCGCTTTCTTGTGAGCTGGGCACAAAACCGCAGGATTGCTTCAGGCCCTAATCTGTTTCCAGCAGGGCACACTGAGCCTTTGTTTAATTCCTCTTCCTGGTGGGCAATGAGCGTTACATTTGCCCGTGCAGACACCTACAGCTAGTCTCTCATTGGTTCTCCCTATTCCTGTTCATTTTGCACAGAAATTGCAAGCTGTGCCAAAGAGGAGGTTAAAGGCACTGACTCTCCAAGCGGGGAGAGTGTTAGTAAAGCATCTGGAATGGTGAACCCGAGGACCAGGATACGAAAACTGAGATGCATTTTAAATCATTTCCCAATCACATGGTGGACGATACTCTTGGTTTCCCATGCATGTTTTAGCTGGAGGAAGAATCCCTTGAACCTGGAGAGTTGGGACCCATGGAATGGGTACCATGCAGTATGACTTCAAAGGGTCTGCATTTGCTCACCGAAACTCACCAATGCTATCAGCCTGAAGTGTCCAGCCTTATGTCTCAACCAGCTCTGGGTGTAGATGTGTTAAATCCCGGTTGCATCACATGCCCTGAGTGAATTATTTAAGAATTGCTCTCTATTTCACGGTCTTTATGATTTTTTTTTGAAATTTATTTTGATAATGGGATTTATCGGATTTTCACTGCTGCGTTTATGCCGCTGTACACACGCTTGATTCTCTTACGGAGACATATATATCCATGGGTTTTAAGATTCTTCCTAGTCAGGTATATTCCTAGGCGTTGAATATGTGGTGTTGGGTCCATTTCGTTGAGCAAGGAGTAGGTCTTGTCTATTACATATTTGGCTTATGGAAAGTTATCTGTGCTAATTTCAGTCTTTGGTTTTATGAAGCACCCCAACGCACCTTTCCCCATAAGCAAGCACTAGTTGGTTTTCTAAATTTGAGACCCTGTTCTGTTTTGTAATTCAGTTCATGTGTAGTCAAGTTTACATTCCGTGTATTAGTGATATCTTATGATGTTTCTTTTTCTGTGTGACGTAGTTCACATAGAATCACCGTACCTGCATCCACTCACTATGCCGCTACGGGCCTGATGACACAGATTTCATTGCTGAGTGATATTGCATTGTACGTACGTGCCACAACTTCTTTATCCATATTTTGCTTTCTGGGATATTTACCTGTTACTGTAGACGAGCTTCTTGTGAACACAGCCGTCCCAAATATTGGGGTGGCTGTCTGTTTTTGATTTTAATTTCCGTAAGCTATAGGACCATAAGTGGAAGTGCCATAGACTGTGTTGCTTTGTTTCTTATGTGTTTCAGGAAACACCATACACTTCTCCAGGCTGGCTGCTGGCAATTTACATCCTGCCAATCAGCATAACAAGGCTCCCTGTTCTCCATATCCTGTCCTACCTTTCTGGATTTTACACTTTTTTCAGATGGCCCTCTTGCCCGGGGGGCAGTGAGACTTCATTGTAGTGCAGATTTCCTTTACAGGCTTGCTTGGTTGGCCAAAAAGGGCGTATGCGTTTTTTCCTGAATATATTCAGGAAAAAACGCATACGCCCTTTTTGGCCAAGTGCATCATTGTCCACGTTCTGCCTCTTTTCCTATGCTTTCAGGGCAATTCCAGTCTACCCCCTGCAATCGTTTTCCTGAAATTCTGCCCCGCTTTCAAGTCCCCTTCGCAGGCTTACTTCAATATATTTTTGGAGGATAGCTGTCATTTATAACTCTGCAGGTTTGTGAATTACAGTGCCCCTGAGCTCCTTTCTTCAACTCGCTTTCTTGTGAACTGGGCACAAAACCGCAGGATTGCTTCAGGCCCTAATCTGTTTCGGGCAGGGCATGCTGAGCCTTTGGTAAATTCCTCTTCCTGGTGGGAAATGAGCGTTACATTTGCCCGTGCAGACACCTACAGCTAGTCTCTCATTGGTTCTCCCTATTCCTGTTCATCTTGCACAGAAATTGCAAGCTGTGCCAAACAGGAGGTTAAAGGCACTGACTCTCCAAGCAGGGAGACTGTTAGTAAATCATCTGGAATGGTGAACCCGAGGACCAGGATACGAAAACTGAGATGCTTTTTAAATCATTTCCCCATAACACGGTGGACCATACTGTGGGTTTCACATGCATGTTTTAGCTGGAGGAAGAATCCCTTGAACCTGAAGAGTTGGGACCCATGGAATAGGTACCATACAGTATGACTTCAAAGGGTGTGCATTTGCTCACCGAAACTCACCAATGCTATCAGCCTGAAGTGTCCAGCCTTATGTCTCAACCAGCTCTGGGTGTAGATGTGGTCAATCCCGGTTGCATCACATGCCCTGAGTGAATTATTTAAGAATTGCTCTCTATTTCACTGTCTTTGTGTTTTGTTTTCGAAATTTATTTTGATAATGGGATTTATCGGATTTTCACTGCTGCCTTTCGGCCGCTGTACACACGTTTGATTCTCTTACAGAGACATATATATCCATGGGTTTTAAGATTCTTCCTAGTCAGGTATATTCCTAGGCGTTGAATATGTGGTGTTGGGTCCATTTCGTTGAGCAAGGAGTAGGTCTTGTCTATTACATATTGGGCTTATGGAAAGTTATCTGTGCTAATTTCAGTCTCTGGTTTTATGCAGCACCCCAAGGCACCTTTCCCCATAAGCAAGCACTAGTTGGTTTTCTAAATTTGAGACCCTTTTCTATTTTGTAATTCAGTTCATGTGTAGTCAAGTTTACATTCCGTGTATTCGTGATATCTTATGATGTTTCTTTTTCTGTGTGACGTAGTTCACGTAGAATCACCGTACCTGCATCCACTCACTATGCCGCTATGGGCCTGATGACACAGATTTCATTGCTGAGTGATATTGCATTGTACGTACGTGCCACAAGTTCTTTATCCATTTTTTGCTTTCTGGGATATTTACCTGATACTGTAGACGAGCTTCTTGTGAACACAGCCGTCTCAAATATTGGGGTGGCTGTCTGTTTTTGATTTTAATTTCCGTAAGCTATAGGACCATAAGTGGAAGTGCCATAGGCTGTGTTGCTTTGTTTCTTTCGTGTTTCAGGAAACACCATACACTTCTCCAGGGTGGCTGCTGGCAATTTACATCCTGCCAATCAGCATAACAAGGCTCCCTGTTCTCCATATCCTGTCCTACCTTTCTGGATTTTACACTTTTTTCAGATGGCCCTTTTGCCAGGGGGGCAGTGAGACTTCATTGTAGTGCAGATTTCATTTACAGGCTTGCTTGGTTGGCCAAAAAGGGCGTATGCGTTTTTTCCTGAATATATTCAGGAAAAAACGCATACGCCCTTTTTGGCCAAGTGCATCATTGTCGACGTTCTGCCTCTTTTCCTATGCTTTCAGGGCAATTCCAGTTTACCCCCTGCAATCGTTTTCCTGAAATTCTGCCCCGCTTTCAACTCCCCTTCGCAGGCTTACTTCAATATATTTTTGGAGGATAGCTGTCATTTATAACTCTGCAGGTTTGTGAATTACAGTGCCCCTGAGCTCCTTTCTTCAACTCGCTTTCTTGTGAGCTGGGCACAAAACCGCAGGATTGCTTCAGGCCCTAATCTGTTTCCGGCAGGGCACGCTGAGCCTTTGGTTAATTCCTCTTCCTGGTGGGCAATGAGCGTTACATTTGCCCGTGCAGACACCTACAGCTAGTCTCTCATTGGTTCTCCCTATTCCTGTTCATTTTGCACAGAAATTGCAAGCTGTGCCAAAGAGGAGGTTAAAGGCACTGACTCTCCAAGCGGGGAGAGTGTTAGTAAAGCATCTGGAATGGTGAACCCGAGGACCAGGATACGAAAACTGAGATGCATTTTAAATCATTTCCCAATCACATGGTGGACGATACTCTTGGTTTCCCATGCATGTTTTAGCTGGAGGAAGAATCCCTTGAACCTGGAGAGTTGGGACCCATGGAATGGGTACCATGCAGTATGACTTCAAAGGGTCTGCATTTGCTCACCGAAACTCACCAATGCTATCAGCCTGAAGTGTCCAGCCTTATGTCTCAACCAGCTCTGGGTGTAGATGTGTTAAATCCCGGTTGCATCACATGCCCTGAGTGAATTATTTAAGAATTGCTCTCTATTTCACTGTCTTTATGATTTTTTTTTGAAATTTATTTTGATAATGGGATTTATCGGATTTTCACTGCTGCGTTTATGCCGCTGTACACACGCTTGATTCTCTTACGGAGACATATATATCCATGGGTTTTAAGATTCTTCCTAGTCAGGTATATTCCTAGGCGTTGAATATGTGGTGTTGGGTCCATTTCGTTGAGCAAGGAGTAGGTCTTGTCTATTACATATTTGGCTTATGGAAAGTTATCTGTGCTAATTTCAGTCTCTGGTTTTATGAAGCACCCCAACGCACCTTTCCCCATAAGCAAGCACTAGTTGGTTTTCTAAATTTGAGACCCTGTTCTGTTTTGTAATTCAGTTCATGTGTAGTCAAGTTTACATTCCGTGTATTAGTGATATCTTATGATGTTTCTTTTTCTGTGTGACGTAGTTCACGTAGAATCACCGTACCTGCATCCACTCACTATGCCGCTACGTGCCTGATGACACAGATTTCATTGCTGAGTGATACTGCATTGCACGTACGTGCCACAACTTCTTTATCCATTTTTTGCTTTCTGGGATATTTACCTGATACTGTAGACGAGCTTCTTGTGAACACAGCCGTCCCAAATATTGGGGTGGCTGTCTGTTTTTGATTTTAATTTCCGTAAGCTATAGGACCATAAGTGGAAGTGCCATAGACTGTGTTGCTTTGTTTCTTATGTGTTTCAGGAAACACCATACACTTCTCCAGGCTGGCTGCTGGCAATTTACATCCTGCCAATCAGCATAACAAGGCTCCCTGTTCTCCATATCCTGGCCTACCTTTCTGGATTTTACACTTTTTTCAGATGGCCCTCTTGCCCGGGGGGCAGTGAGACTTCATTGTAGTGCAGATTTCCTTTACAGGCTTGCTTGGTTGGCCAAAAAGGGCGTATGCGTTTTTTCCTGAATATATTCAGGAAAAAACGCATACGCCCTTTTTGGCCAAGTGCATCATTGTCGACGTTCTGCCTCTTTTCCTATGCTTTCAGGGCAATTCCAGTCTACCCCCTGCAATCGTTTTCCTGAAATTCTGCCCCGCTTTCAAGTCCCCTTCGCAGGCTTACTTCAATATATTTTTGGAGGATAGCTGTCATTTATAACTCTGCAGGTTTGTGAATTACAGTGCCCCTGAGCTCCTTTCTTCAACTCGCTTTCTTGTGAACTGGGCACAAAACCGCAGGATTGCTTCAGGCCCTAATCTGTTTCGGGCAGGGCATGCTGAGCCTTTGGTAAATTCCTCTTCCTGGTGGGAAATGAGCGTTACATTTGCCCGTGCAGACACCTACAGCTAGTCTCTCATTGGTTCTCCCTATTCCTGTTCATCTTGCACAGAAATTGCAAGCTGTGCCAAACAGGAGGTTAAAGGCACTGACTCTCCAAGCAGGGAGACTGTTAGTAAATCATCTGGAATGGTGAACCCGAGGACCAGGATACGAAAACTGAGATGCATTTTAAATCATTTCCCCATAACACGGTGGACCATACTGTGGGTTTCACATGCATGTTTTAGCTGGAGGAAGAATCCCTTGAACCTGAAGAGTTGGGACCCATGGAATAGGTACCATACAGTATGACTTCAAAGGGTGTGCATTTGCTCACCGAAACTCACCAATGCTATCAGCCTGAAGTGTCCAGCCTTATGTCTCAACCAGCTCTGGGTGTAGATGTGGTCAATCCCGGTTGCATCACATGCCCTGAGTGAATTATTTAAGAATTGCTCTCTATTTCACTGTCTTTGTGTTTTGTTTTCGAAATTTATTTTGATAATGGGATTTATCGGATTTTCACTGCTGCCTTTCGGCCGCTGTACACACCCTTGATTCTCTTACGGAGACATATATATCCATGGGTTTTAAGATTCTTCCTAGTCAGGTATATTCCTAGGCGTTGAATATGTGGTGTTGGGTCCATTTCGTTGAGCAAGGAATAGGTCTTGTCTATTACATATTGGGCTTATGGAAAGTTATCTGTGCTAATTTCAGTCTCTGGTTTTATGCAGCACCCCAAGGCACCTTTCCCCATAAGCAAGCACTAGTTGGTTTTCTAAATTTGAGACCCTTTTCTATTTTGTAATTCAGTTCATGTGTAGTCAAGTTTACATTCCGTGTATTCGTGATATCTTATGATGTTTCTTTTTCTGTGTGACGTAGTTCACGTAGAATCACCGTACCTGCATCCACTCACTATGCCGCTATGGGCCTGATGACACAGATTTCATTGCTGAGTGATATTGCATTGTACGTACGTGCCACAAGTTCTTTATCCATTTTTTGCTTTCTGGGATATTTACCTGATACTGTAGACGAGCTTCTTGTGAACACAGCCGTCTCAAATATTGGGGTGGCTGTCTGTTTTTGATTTTAATTTCCGTAAGCTATAGGACCATAAGTGGAAGTGCCATAGGCTGTGTTGCTTTGTTTCTTTCGTGTTTCAGGAAACACCATACACTTCTCCAGGGTGGCTGCTGGCAATTTACATCCTGCCAATCAGCATAACAAGGCTCCCTGTTCTCCATATCCTGTCCTACCTTTCTGGATTTTACACTTTTTTCAGATGGCCCTTTTGCCAGGGGGGCAGTGAGACTTCATTGTAGTGCAGATTTCATTTACAGGCTTGCTTGGTTGGCCAAAAAGGGCGTATGCGTTTTTTCCTGAATATATTCAGGAAAAAACGCATACGCCCTTTTTGGCCAAGTGCATCATTGTCGACGTTCTGCCTCTTTTCCTATGCTTTCAGGGCAATTCCAGTCTACCCCCTGCAATCGTTTTCCTGAAATTCTGCCCCGCTTTCAAGTCCCCTTCGCAGGCTTACTTCAATATATTTTTGGAGGAAAGCTGTCATTTATAACTCTGCAGGTTTGTGAATTACAGTGCCCCTGAGCTCCTTTCTTCAACTCGCTTTCTTGTGAGCTGGGCACAAAACCGCAGGATTGCTTCAGGCCCTAATCTGTTTCCAGCAGGGCACACTGAGCCTTTGTTTAATTCCTCTTCCTGGTGGGCAATGAGCGTTACATTTGCCCGTGCAGACACCTACAGCTAGTCTCTCATTGGTTCTCCCTATTCCTGTTCATTTTGCACAGAAATTGCAAGCTGTGCCAAAGAGGAGGTTAAAGGCACTGACTCTCCAAGCGGGGAGAGTGTTAGTAAAGCATCTGGAATGGTGAACCCGAGGACCAGGATACGAAAACTGAGATGCATTTTAAATCATTTCCCAATCACATGGTGGACGATACTCTTGGTTTCCCATGCATGTTTTAGCTGGAGGAAGAATCCCTTGAACCTGGAGAGTTGGGACCCATGGAATGGGTACCAGGCAGTATGACTTCAAAGGGTCTGCATTTGCTCACCGAAACTCACCAATGCTATCAGCCTGAAGTGTCCAGCCTTATGTCTCAACCAGCTCTGGGTGTAGATGTGTTAAATCCCGGTTGCATCACATGCCCTGAGTGAATTATTTAAGAATTGCTCTCTATTTCACAGTCTTTATGATTTTTTTTTGAAATTTATTTTGATAATGGGATTTATCGGATTTTCACTGCTGCGTTTATGCCGCTGTACACACGCTTGATTCTCTTACGGAGACATATATATCCATGGGTTTTAAGATTCTTCCTAGTCAGGTATATTCCTAGGCGTTGAATATGTGGTGTTGGGTCCATTTCGTTGAGCAAGGAGTAGGTCTTGTCTATTACATATTTGGCTTATGGAAAGTTATCTGTGCTAATTTCAGTCTCTGGTTTTATGAAGCACCCCAACGCACCTTTCCCCATAAGCAAGCACTAGTTGGTTTTCTAAATTTGAGACCCTGTTCTGTTTTGTAATTCAGTTCATGTGTAGTCAAGTTTACATTCCGTGTATTAGTGATATCTTATGATGTTTCTTTTTCTGTGTGACGTAGTTCACATAGAATCACCGTACCTGCATCCACTCACTATGCCGCTACGGGCCTGATGACACAGATTTCATTGCTGAGTGATATTGCATTGTACGTACGTGCCACAACTTCTTTATCCATATTTTGCTTTCTGGGATATTTACCTGTTACTGTAGACGAGCTTCTTGTGAACACAGCCGTCCCAAATATTGGGGTGGCTGTCTGTTTTTGATTTTAATTTCCGTAAGCTATAGGACCATAAGTGGAAGTGCCATAGACTGTGTTGCTTTGTTTCTTATGTGTTTCAGGAAACACCATACACTTCTCCAGGCTGGCTGCTGGCAATTTACATCCTGCCAATCAGCATAACAAGGCTCCCTGTTCTCCATATCCTGTCCTACCTTTCTGGATTTTACACTTTTTTCAGATGGCCCTCTTGCCCGGGGGGCAGTGAGACTTCATTGTAGTGCAGATTTCCTTTACAGGCTTGCTTGGTTGGCCAAAAAGGGCGTATGCGTTTTTTCCTGAATATATTCAGGAAAAAACGCATACGCCCCTTTTGGCCAAGTGCATCATTGTCGACGTTCTGCCTCTTTTCCTATGCTTTCAGGGCAATTCCAGTCTACCCCCTGCAATCGTTTTCCTGAAATTCTGCCCCGCTTTCAAGTCCCCTTCGCAGGCTTACTTCAATATATTTTTGGAGGATAGCTGTCATTTATAACTCTGCAGGTTTGTGAATTACAGTGCCCCTGAGCTCCTTTCTTCAACTCGCTTTCTTGTGAACTGGGCACAAAACCGCAGGATTGCTTCAGGCCCTAATCTGTTTCGGGCAGGGCATGCTGAGCCTTTGGTAAATTCCTCTTCCTGGTGGGAAATGAGCGTTACATTTGCCCGTGCAGACACCTACAGCTAGTCTCTCATTGGTTCTCCCTATTCCTGTTCATCTTGCACAGAAATTGCAAGCTGTGCCAAACAGGAGGTTAAAGGCACTGACTCTCCAAGCAGGGAGACTGTTAGTAAATCATCTGGAATGGTGAACCCGAGGACCAGGATACGAAAACTGAGATGCATTTTAAATCATTTCCCCATAACACGGTGGACCATACTGTGGGTTTCACATGCATGTTTTAGCTGGAGGAAGAATCCTTGAACCTGAAGAGTTGGGACCCATGAATAGGTACCATACAGTATGACTTCAAAGGGTGTGCATTTGCTCACCTAAACTCACCAATGCTATCAGCCTGAAGTGTCCAGCCTTATGTCTCAACCAGCTCTGGGTGTAGATGTGGTCAATCCCGGTTGCATCACATGCCCTGAGTGAATTATTTAAGAATTGCTCTCTATTTCACTGTCTTTGTGTTTTGTTTTCGAAATTTATTTTGATAATGGGATTTATCGGATTTTCACTGCTGCCTTTCGGCCGCTGTACACACCCTTGATTCTCTTACGGAGACATATATATCCATGGGTTTTAAGATTCTTCCTAGTCAGGTATATTCCTAGGCGTTGAATATGTGGTGTTGGGTCCATTTCGTTGAGCAAGGAGTAGGTCTTGTCTATTACATATATTGGGCTTATGGAAAGTTATCTGTGCTAATTTCAGTCTCTGGTTTTATGCAGCACCCCAAGGCACCTTTCCCCATAAGCAAGCACTAGTTGGTTTTCTAAATTTGAGACCCTTTTCTATTTTGTAATTCAGTTCATGTGTAGTCAAGTTTACATTCCGTGTATTCGTGATATCTTATGATGTTTCTTTTTCTGTGTGACGTAGTTCACGTAGAATCACCGTACCTGCATCCACTCACTATGCCGCTATGGGCCTGATGACACAGATTTCATTGCTGAGTGATATTGCATTGTACGTACGTGCCACAAGTTCTTTATCCATTTTTTGCTTTCTGGGATATTTACCTGATACTGTAGACGAGCTTCTTGTGAACACAGCCGTCTCAAATATTGGGGTGGCTGTCTGTTTTTGATTTTAATTTCCGTAAGCTATAGGACCATAAGTGGAAGTGCCATAGGCTGTGTTGCTTTGTTTCTTTCGTGTTTCAGGAAACACCATACACTTCTCCAGGGTGGCTGCTGGCAATTTACATCCTGCCAATCAGCATAACAAGGCTCCCTGTTCTCCATATCCTGTCCTACCTTTCTGGATTTTACACTTTTTTCAGATGGCCCTTTTGCCAGGGGGGCAGTGAGACTTCATTGTAGTGCAGATTTCATTTACAGGCTTGCTTGGTTGGCCAAAAAGGGCGTATGCGTTTTTTCCTGAATATATTCAGGAAAAAACGCATACGCCCTTTTTGGCCAAGTGCATCATTGTCGACGTTCTGCCTCTTTTCCTATGCTTTCAGGGCAATTCCAGTCTACCCCCTGCAATCGTTTTCCTGAAATTCTGCCCCGCTTTCAAGTCCCCTTCGCAGGCTTACTTCAATATATTTTTGGAGGAAAGCTGTCATTTATAACTCTGCAGGTTTGTGAATTACAGTGCCCCTGAGCTCCTTTCTTCAACTCGCTTTCTTGTGAGCTGGGCACAAAACCGCAGGATTGTTTCAGGCCCTAATCTGTTTCCAGCAGGGCACACTGAGCCTTTGTTTAATTCCTCTTCCTGGTGGGCAATGAGCGTTACATTTGCCCGTGCAGACACCTACAGCTAGTCTCTCATTGGTTCTCCCTATTCCTGTTCATTTTGCACAGAAATTGCAAGCTGTGCCAAAGAGGAGGTTAAAGGCACTGACTCTCCAAGCGGGGAGAGTGTTAGTAAAGCATCTGGAATGGTGAACCCGAGGACCAGGATACGAAAACTGAGATGCATTTTAAATCATTTCCCAATCACATGGTGGACGATACTCTTGGTTTCCCATGCATGTTTTAGCTGGAGGAAGAATCCCTTGAACCTGGAGAGTTGGGACCCATGGAATGGGTACCATGCAGTATGACTTCAAAGGGTCTGCATTTGCTCACCGAAACTCACCAATGCTATCAGCCTGAAGTGTCCAGCCTTATGTCTCAACCAGCTCTGGGTGTAGATGTGTTAAATCCCGGTTGCATCACATGCCCTGAGTGAATTATTTAAGAATTGCTCTCTATTTCACGGTCTTTATGATTTTTTTTTGAAATTTATTTTGATAATGGGATTTATCGGATTTTCACTGCTGCGTTTATGCCGCTGTACACACGCTTGATTCTCTTACGGAGACATATATATCCATGGGTTTTAAGATTCTTCCTAGTCAGGTATATTCCTAGGCGTTGAATATGTGGTGTTGGGTCCATTTCGTTGAGCAAGGAGTAGGTCTTGTCTATTACATATTTGGCTTATGGAAAGTTATCTGTGCTAATTTCAGTCTTTGGTTTTATGAAGCACCCCAACGCACCTTTCCCCATAAGCAAGCACTAGTTGGTTTTCTAAATTTGAGACCCTGTTCTGTTTTGTAATTCAGTTCATGTGTAGTCAAGTTTACATTCCGTGTATTAGTGATATCTTATGATGTTTCTTTTTCTGTGTGACGTAGTTCACATAGAATCACCGTACCTGCATCCACTCACTATGCCGCTACGGGCCTGATGACACAGATTTCATTGCTGAGTGATATTGCATTGTACGTACGTGCCACAACTTCTTTATCCATATTTTGCTTTCTGGGATATTTACCTGTTACTGTAGACGAGCTTCTTGTGAACACAGCCGTCCCAAATATTGGGGTGGCTGTCTGTTTTTGATTTTAATTTCCGTAAGCTATAGGACCATAAGTGGAAGTGCCATAGACTGTGTTGCTTTGTTTCTTATGTGTTTCAGGAAACACCATACACTTCTCCAGGCTGGCTGCTGGCAATTTACATCCTGCCAATCAGCATAACAAGGCTCCCTGTTCTCCATATCCTGTCCTACCTTTCTGGATTTTACACTTTTTTCAGATGGCCCTCTTGCCCGGGGGGCAGTGAGACTTCATTGTAGTGCAGATTTCCTTTACAGGCTTGCTTGGTTGGCCAAAAAGGGCGTATGCGTTTTTTCCTGAATATATTCAGGAAAAAACGCATACGCCCTTTTTGGCCAAGTGCATCATTGTCCACGTTCTGCCTCTTTTCCTATGCTTTCAGGGCAATTCCAGTCTACCCCCTGCAATCGTTTTCCTGAAATTCTGCCCCGCTTTCAAGTCCCCTTCGCAGGCTTACTTCAATATATTTTTGGAGGATAGCTGTCATTTATAACTCTGCAGGTTTGTGAATTACAGTGCCCCTGAGCTCCTTTCTTCAACTCGCTTTCTTGTGAACTGGGCACAAAACCGCAGGATTGCTTCAGGCCCTAATCTGTTTCGGGCAGGGCATGCTGAGCCTTTGGTAAATTCCTCTTCCTGGTGGGAAATGAGCGTTACATTTGCCCGTGCAGACACCTACAGCTAGTCTCTCATTGGTTCTCCCTATTCCTGTTCATCTTGCACAGAAATTGCAAGCTGTGCCAAACAGGAGGTTAAAGGCACTGACTCTCCAAGCAGGGAGACTGTTAGTAAATCATCTGGAATGGTGAACCCGAGGACCAGGATACGAAAACTGAGATGCTTTTTAAATCATTTCCCCATAACACGGTGGACCATACTGTGGGTTTCACATGCATGTTTTAGCTGGAGGAAGAATCCCTTGAACCTGAAGAGTTGGGACCCATGGAATAGGTACCATACAGTATGACTTCAAAGGGTGTGCATTTGCTCACCTAAACTCACCAATGCTATCAGCCTGAAGTGTCCAGCCTTATGTCTCAACCAGCTCTGGGTGTAGATGTGGTCAATCCCGGTTGCATCACATGCCCTGAGTGAATTATTTAAGAATTGCTCTCTATTTCACTGTCTTTGTGTTTTGTTTTCGAAATTTATTTTGATAATGGGATTTATCGGATTTTCACTGCTGCCTTTCGGCCGCTGTACACACCCTTGATTCTCTTACGGAGACATATATATCCATGGGTTTTAAGATTCTTCCTAGTCAGGTATATTCCTAGGCGTTGAATATGTGGTGTTGGGTCCATTTCGTTGAGCAAGGAGTAGGTCTTGTCTATTACATATTGGGCTTATGGAAAGTTATCTGTGCTAATTTCAGTCTCTGGTTTTATGCAGCACCCCAAGGCACCTTTCCCCATAAGCAAGCACTAGTTGGTTTTCTAAATTTGAGACCCTTTTCTATTTTGTAATTCAGTTCATGTGTAGTCAAGTTTACATTCCGTGTATTCGTGATATCTTATGATGTTTCTTTTTCTGTGTGACGTAGTTCACGTAGAATCACCGTACCTGCATCCACTCACTATGCCGCTATGGGCCTGATGACACAGATTTCATTGCTGAGTGATATTGCATTGTACGTACGTGCCACAAGTTCTTTATCCATTTTTTGCTTTCTGGGATATTTACCTGATACTGTAGACGAGCTTCTTGTGAACACAGCCGTCTCAAATATTGGGGTGGCTGTCTGTTTTTGATTTTAATTTCCGTAAGCTATAGGACCATAAGTGGAAGTGCCATAGGCTGTGTTGCTTTGTTTCTTTCGTGTTTCAGGAAACACCATACACTTCTCCAGGGTGGCTGCTGGCAATTTACATCCTGCCAATCAGCATAACAAGGCTCCCTGTTCTCCATATCCTGTCCTACCTTTCTGGATTTTACACTTTTTTCAGATGGCCCTTTTGCCAGGGGGGCAGTGAGACTTCATTGTAGTGCAGATTTCATTTACAGGCTTGCTTGGTTGGCCAAAAAGGGCGTATGCGTTTTTTCCTGAATATATTCAGGAAAAAACGCATACGCCCTTTTTGGCCAAGTGCATCATTGTCGACGTTCTGCCTCTTTTCCTATGCTTTCAGGGCAATTCCAGTTTACCCCCTGCAATCGTTTTCCTGAAATTCTGCCCCGCTTTCAACTCCCCTTCGCAGGCTTACTTCAATATATTTTTGGAGGATAGCTGTCATTTATAACTCTGCAGGTTTGTGAATTACAGTGCCCCTGAGCTCCTTTCTTCAACTCGCTTTCTTGTGAGCTGGGCACAAAACCGCAGGATTGCTTCAGGCCCTAATCTGTTTCCGGCAGGGCACGCTGAGCCTTTGGTTAATTCCTCTTCCTGGTGGGCAATGAGCGTTACATTTGCCCGTGCAGACACCTACAGCTAGTCTCTCATTGGTTCTCCCTATTCCTGTTCATTTTGCACAGAAATTGCAAGCTGTGCCAAAGAGGAGGTTAAAGGCACTGACTCTCCAAGCGGGGAGAGTGTTAGTAAAGCATCTGGAATGGTGAACCCGAGGACCAGGATACGAAAACTGAGATGCATTTTAAATCATTTCCCAATCACATGGTGGACGATACTCTTGGTTTCCCATGCATGTTTTAGCTGGAGGAAGAATCCCTTGAACCTGGAGAGTTGGGACCCATGGAATGGGTACCATGCAGTATGACTTCAAAGGGTCTGCATTTGCTCACCGAAACTCACCAATGCTATCAGCCTGAAGTGTCCAGCCTTATGTCTCAACCAGCTCTGGGTGTAGATGTGTTAAATCCCGGTTGCATCACATGCCCTGAGTGAATTATTTAAGAATTGCTCTCTATTTCACTGTCTTTATGATTTTTTTTTGAAATTTATTTTGATAATGGGATTTATCGGATTTTCACTGCTGCGTTTATGCCGCTGTACACACGCTTGATTCTCTTACGGAGACATATATATCCATGGGTTTTAAGATTCTTCCTAGTCAGGTATATTCCTAGGCGTTGAATATGTGGTGTTGGGTCCATTTCGTTGAGCAAGGAGTAGGTCTTGTCTATTACATATTTGGCTTATGGAAAGTTATCTGTGCTAATTTCAGTCTCTGGTTTTATGAAGCACCCCAACGCACCTTTCCCCATAAGCAAGCACTAGTTGGTTTTCTAAATTTGAGACCCTGTTCTGTTTTGTAATTCAGTTCATGTGTAGTCAAGTTTACATTCCGTGTATTAGTGATATCTTATGATGTTTCTTTTTCTGTGTGACGTAGTTCACGTAGAATCACCGTACCTGCATCCACTCACTATGCCGCTACGTGCCTGATGACACAGATTTCATTGCTGACTGATACTGCATTGCACGTACGTGCCACAACTTCTTTATCCATTTTTTGCTTTCTGGGATATTTACCTGATACTGTAGACGAGCTTCTTGTGAACACAGCCGTCCCAAATATTGGGGTGGCTGTCTGTTTTTGATTTTAATTTCCGTAAGCTATAGGACCATAAGTGGAAGTGCCATAGACTGTGTTGCTTTGTTTCTTATGTGTTTCAGGAAACACCATACACTTCTCCAGGCTGGCTGCTGGCAATTTACATCCTGCCAATCAGCATAACAAGGCTCCCTGTTCTCCATATCCTGGCCTACCTTTCTGGATTTTACACTTTTTTCAGATGGCCCTCTTGCCCGGGGGGCAGTGAGACTTCATTGTAGTGCAGATTTCCTTTACAGGCTTGCTTGGTTGGCCAAAAAGGGCGTATGCGTTTTTTCCTGAATATATTCAGGAAAAAACGCATACGCCCTTTTTGGCCAAGTGCATCATTGTCGACGTTCTGCCTCTTTTCCTATGCTTTCAGGGCAATTCCAGTCTACCCCCTGCAATCGTTTTCCTGAAATTCTGCCCCGCTTTCAAGTCCCCTTCGCAGGCTTACTTCAATATATTTTTGGAGGATAGCTGTCATTTATAACTCTGCAGGTTTGTGAATTACAGTGCCCCTGAGCTCCTTTCTTCAACTCGCTTTCTTGTGAACTGGGCACAAAACCGCAGGATTGCTTCAGGCCCTAATCTGTTTCGGGCAGGGCATGCTGAGCCTTTGGTAAATTCCTCTTCCTGGTGGGAAATGAGCGTTACATTTGCCCGTGCAGACACCTACAGCTAGTCTCTCATTGGTTCTCCCTATTCCTGTTCATCTTGCACAGAAATTGCAAGCTGTGCCAAACAGGAGGTTAAAGGCACTGACTCTCCAAGCAGGGAGACTGTTAGTAAATCATCTGGAATGGTGAACCCGAGGACCAGGATACGAAAACTGAGATGCATTTTAAATCATTTCCCCATAACACGGTGGACCATACTGTGGGTTTCACATGCATGTTTTAGCTGGAGGAAGAATCCCTTGAACCTGAAGAGTTGGGACCCATGGAATAGGTACCATACAGTATGACTTCAAAGGGTGTGCATTTGCTCACCGAAACTCACCAATGCTATCAGCCTGAAGTGTCCAGCCTTATGTCTCAACCAGCTCTGGGTGTAGATGTGGTCAATCCCGGTTGCATCACATGCCCTGAGTGAATTATTTAAGAATTGCTCTCTATTTCACTGTCTTTGTGTTTTGTTTTCGAAATTTATTTTGATAATGGGATTTATCGGATTTTCACTGCTGCCTTTCGGCCGCTGTACACACCCTTGATTCTCTTACGGAGACATATATATCCATGGGTTTTAAGATTCTTCCTAGTCAGGTATATTCCTAGGCGTTGAATATGTGGTGTTGGGTCCATTTCGTTGAGCAAGGAATAGGTCTTGTCTATTACATATTGGGCTTATGGAAAGTTATCTGTGCTAATTTCAGTCTCTGGTTTTATGCAGCACCCCAAGGCACCTTTCCCCATAAGCAAGCACTAGTTGGTTTTCTAAATTTGAGACCCTTTTCTATTTTGTAATTCAGTTCATGTGTAGTCAAGTTTACATTCCGTGTATTCGTGATATCTTATGATGTTTCTTTTTCTGTGTGACGTAGTTCACGTAGAATCACCGTACCTGCATCCACTCACTATGCCGCTATGGGCCTGATGACACAGATTTCATTGCTGAGTGATATTGCATTGTACGTACGTGCCACAAGTTCTTTATCCATTTTTTGCTTTCTGGGATATTTACCTGATACTGTAGACGAGCTTCTTGTGAACACAGCCGTCTCAAATATTGGGGTGGCTGTCTGTTTTTGATTTTAATTTCCGTAAGCTATAGGACCATAAGTGGAAGTGCCATAGGCTGTGTTGCTTTGTTTCTTTCGTGTTTCAGGAAACACCATACACTTCTCCAGGGTGGCTGCTGGCAATTTACATCCTGCCAATCAGCATAACAAGGCTCCCTGTTCTCCATATCCTGTCCTACCTTTCTGGATTTTACACTTTTTTCAGATGGCCCTTTTGCCAGGGGGGCAGTGAGACTTCATTGTAGTGCAGATTTCATTTACAGGCTTGCTTGGTTGGCCAAAAAGGGCGTATGCGTTTTTTCCTGAATATATTCAGGAAAAAACGCATACGCCCTTTTTGGCCAAGTGCATCATTGTCGACGTTCTGCCTCTTTTCCTATGCTTTCAGGGCAATTCCAGTCTACCCCCTGCAATCGTTTTCCTGAAATTCTGCCCCGCTTTCAAGTCCCCTTCGCAGGCTTACTTCAATATATTTTTGGAGGAAAGCTGTCATTTATAACTCTGCAGGTTTGTGAATTACAGTGCCCCTGAGCTCCTTTCTTCAACTCGCTTTCTTGTGAGCTGGGCACAAAACCGCAGGATTGCTTCAGGCCCTAATCTGTTTCCAGCAGGGCACACTGAGCCTTTGTTTAATTCCTCTTCCTGGTGGGCAATGAGCGTTACATTTGCCCGTGCAGACACCTACAGCTAGTCTCTCATTGGTTCTCCCTATTCCTGTTCATTTTGCACAGAAATTGCAAGCTGTGCCAAAGAGGAGGTTAAAGGCACTGACTCTCCAAGCGGGGAGAGTGTTAGTAAAGCATCTGGAATGGTGAACCCGAGGACCAGGATACGAAAACTGAGATGCATTTTAAATCATTTCCCAATCACATGGTGGACGATACTCTTGGTTTCCCATGCATGTTTTAGCTGGAGGAAGAATCCCTTGAACCTGGAGAGTTGGGACCCATGGAATGGGTACCATGCAGTATGACTTCAAAGGGTCTGCATTTGCTCACCGAAACTCACCAATGCTATCAGCCTGAAGTGTCCAGCCTTATGTCTCAACCAGCTCTGGGTGTAGATGTGTTAAATCCCGGTTGCATCACATGCCCTGAGTGAATTATTTAAGAATTGCTCTCTATTTCACTGTCTTTATGATTTTTTTTTGAAATTTATTTTGATAATGGGATTTATCGGATTTTCACTGCTGCGTTTATGCCGCTGTACACACGCTTGATTCTCTTACGGAGACATATATATCCATGGGTTTTAAGATTCTTCCTAGTCAGGTATATTCCTAGGCGTTGAATATGTGGTGTTGGGTCCATTTCGTTGAGCAAGGAGTAGGTCTTGTCTATTACATATTTGGCTTATGGAAAGTTATCTGTGCTAATTTCAGTCTCTGGTTTTATGAAGCACCCCAACGCACCTTTCCCCATAAGCAAGCACTAGTTGGTTTTCTAAATTTGAGACCCTGTTCTGTTTTGTAATTCAGTTCATGTGTAGTCAAGTTTACATTCCGTGTATTAGTGATATCTTATGATGTTTCTTTTTCTGTGTGACGTAGTTCACGTAGAATCACCGTACCTGCATCCACTCACTATGCCGCTACGGGCCTGATGACACAGATTTCATTGCTGAGTGATATTGCATTGTACGTACGTGCCACAACTTCTTTATCCATATTTTGCTTTCTGGGATATTTACCTGTTACTGTAGACGAGCTTCTTGTGAACACAGCCGTCCCAAATATTGGGGTGGCTGTCTGTTTTTGATTTTAATTTCCGTAAGCTATAGGACCATAAGTGGAAGTGCCATAGACTGTGTTGCTTTGTTTCTTATGTGTTTCAGGAAACACCATACACTTCTCCAGGCTGGCTGCTGGCAATTTACATCCTGCCAATCAGCATAACAAGGCTCCCTGTTCTCCATATCCTGTCCTACCTTTCTGGATTTTACACTTTTTTCAGATGGCCCTCTTGCCCGGGGGGCAGTGAGACTTCATTGTAGTGCAGATTTCCTTTACAGGCTTGCTTGGTTGGCCAAAAAGGGCGTATGCGTTTTTTCCTGAATATATTCAGGAAAAAACGCATACGCCCCTTTTGGCCAAGTGCATCATTGTCGACGTTCTGCCTCTTTTCCTATGCTTTCAGGGCAATTCCAGTCTACCCCCTGCAATCGTTTTCCTGAAATTCTGCCCCGCTTTCAAGTCCCCTTCGCAGGCTTACTTCAATATATTTTTGGAGGATAGCTGTCATTTATAACTCTGCAGGTTTGTGAATTACAGTGCCCCTGAGCTCCTTTCTTCAACTCGCTTTCTTGTGAACTGGGCACAAAACCGCAGGATTGCTTCAGGCCCTAATCTGTTTCGGGCAGGGCATGCTGAGCCTTTGGTAAATTCCTCTTCCTGGTGGGAAATGAGCGTTACATTTGCCCGTGCAGACACCTACAGCTAGTCTCTCATTGGTTCTCCCTATTCCTGTTCATCTTGCACAGAAATTGCAAGCTGTGCCAAACAGGAGGTTAAAGGCACTGACTCTCCAAGCAGGGAGACTGTTAGTAAATCATCTGGAATGGTGAACCCGAGGACCAGGATACGAAAACTGAGATGCATTTTAAATCATTTCCCCATAACACGGTGGACCATACTGTGGGTTTCACATGCATGTTTTAGCTGGAGGAAGAATCCCTTGAACCTGAAGAGTTGGGACCCATGGAATAGGTACCATACAGTATGACTTCAAAGGGTGTGCATTTGCTCACCTAAACTCACCAATGCTATCAGCCTGAAGTGTCCAGCCTTATGTCTCAACCAGCTCTGGGTGTAGATGTGGTCAATCCCGGTTGCATCACATGCCCTGAGTGAATTATTTAAGAATTGCTCTCTATTTCACTGTCTTTGTGTTTTGTTTTCGAAATTTATTTTGATAATGGGATTTATCGGATTTTCACTGCTGCCTTTCGGCCGCTGTACACACCCTTGATTCTCTTACGGAGACATATATATCCATGGGTTTTAAGATTCTTCCTAGTCAGGTATATTCCTAGGCGTTGAATATGTGGTGTTGGGTCCATTTCGTTGAGCAAGGAGTAGGTCTTGTCTATTACATATTGGGCTTATGGAAAGTTATCTGTGCTAATTTCAGTCTCTGGTTTTATGCAGCACCCCAAGGCACCTTTCCCCATAAGCAAGCACTAGTTGGTTTTCTAAATTTGAGACCCTTTTCTATTTTGTAATTCAGTTCATGTGTAGTCAAGTTTACATTCCGTGTATTCGTGATATCTTATGATGTTTCTTTTTCTGTGTGACGTAGTTCACGTAGAATCACCGTACCTGCATCCACTCACTATGCCGCTATGGGCCTGATGACACAGATTTCATTGCTGAGTGATATTGCATTGTACGTACGTGCCACAAGTTCTTTATCCATTTTTTGCTTTCTGGGATATTTACCTGATACTGTAGACGAGCTTCTTGTGAACACAGCCGTCTCAAATATTGGGGTGGCTGTCTGTTTTTGATTTTAATTTCCGTAAGCTATAGGACCATAAGTGGAAGTGCCATAGGCTGTGTTGCTTTGTTTCTTTCGTGTTTCAGGAAACACCATACACTTCTCCAGGGTGGCTGCTGGCAGTTTACATCCTGCCAA
Organism: Phocoena phocoena; assembly: GCF_963924675.1. Taxonomy (NCBI): domain Eukaryota; kingdom Metazoa; phylum Chordata; class Mammalia; order Artiodactyla; family Phocoenidae; genus Phocoena; species Phocoena phocoena. Next base: position 181,656 of record NW_027077470.1, read on the forward strand.
TCAGCATAACAAGGCTCCCTGTTCTCCATATCCTGTCCTACCTTTCTGGATTTTACACTTTTTTCAGATGGCCCTTTTGCCAGGGGGGCAGTGAGACTTCATTGTAGTGCAGATTTCATTTACAGGCTTGCTTGGTTGGCCAAAAAGGGCGTATGCGTTTTTTCCTGAATATATTCAGGAAAAAACGCATACGCCCTTTTTGGCCAAGTGCATCATTGTCGACGTTCTGCCTCTTTTCCTATGCTTTCAGGGCAATTCCAGTCTACCCCCTGCAATCGTTTTCCTGAAATTCTGCCCCTCTTTCAAGTCCCCTTCGCAGGCTTACTTCAATATATTTTTGGAGGAAAGCTGTCATTTATAACTCTGCAGGTTTGTGAATTACAGTGCCCCTGAGCTCCTTTCTTCAACTCGCTTTCTTGTGAGCTGGGCACAAAACCGCCTGATTGCTTCAGGCCCTAATCTGTTTCCAGCAGGGCACACTGAGCCTTTGTTTAATTCCTCTTCCTGGTGGGCAATGAGCGTTACATTTGCCCGTGCAGACACCTACAGCTAGTCTCTCATTGGTTCTCCCTATTCCTGTTCATTTTGCACAGAAATTGCAAGCTGTGCCAAAGAGGAGGTTAAAGGCACTGACTCTCCAAGCGGGGAGAGTGTTAGTAAAGCATCTGGAATGGTGAACCCGAGGACCAGGATACGAAAACTGAGATGCATTTTAAATCATTTCCCAATCACATGGTGGACGATACTCTTGGTTTCCCATGCATGTTTTAGCTGGAGGAAGAATCCCTTGAACCTGGAGAGTTGGGACCCATGGAATGGGTACCATGCAGTATGACTTCAAAGGGTCTGCATTTGCTCACCGAAACTCACCAATGCTATCAGCCTGAAGTGTCCAGCCTTATGTCTCAACCAGCTCTGGGTGTAGATGTGTTAAATCCCGGTTGCATCACATGCCCTGAGTGAATTATTTAAGAATTGCTCTCTATTTCACTGTCTTTATGATTTTTTTTTGAAATTTATTTTGATAATGGGATTTATCGGATTTTCACTGCTGCGTTTATGCCGCTGTACACACGCTTGATTCTCTTACGGAGACATATATATCCATGGGTTTTAAGATTCTTCCTAGTCAGGTATATTCCTAGGCGTTGAATATGTGGTGTTGGGTCCATTTCGTTGAGCAAGGAGTAGGTCTTGTCTATTACATATTTGGCTTATGGAAAGTTATCTGTGCTAATTTCAGTCTCTGGTTTTATGAAGCACCCCAACGCACCTTTCCCCATAAGCAAGCACTAGTTGGTTTTCTAAATTTGAGACCCTGTTCTGTTTTGTAATTCAGTTCATGTGTAGTCAAGTTTACATTCCGTGTATTAGTGATATCTTATGATGTTTCTTTTTCTGTGTGACGTAGTTCACGTAGAATCACCGTACCTGCATCCACTCACTATGCCGCTACAGGCCTGATGACACAGATTTCATTGCTGAGTGATATTGCATTGTACGTACGTGCCACAACTTCTTTATCCATATTTTGCTTTCTGGGATATTTACCTGTTACTGTAGACGAGCTTCTTGTGAACACAGCCGTCCCAAATATTGGGGTGGCTGTCTGTTTTTGATTTTAATTTCCGTAAGCTATAGGACCATAAGTGGAAGTGCCATAGACTGTGTTGCTTTGTTTCTTATGTGTTTCAGGAAACACCATACACTTCTCCAGGCTGGCTGCTGGCAATTTACATCCTGCCAATCAGCATAACAAGGCTCCCTGTTCTCCATATCCTGTCCTACCTTTCTGGATTTTACACTTTTTTCAGATGGCCCTCTTGCCCGGGGGGCAGTGAGACTTCATTGTAGTGCAGATTTCCTTTACAGGCCTGCTTGGTTGGCCAAAAAGGGCGTATGCGTTTTTTCCTGAATATATTCAGGAAAAAACGCATACGCCCTTTTTGGCCAAGTGCATCATTGTCGACGTTCTGCCTCTTTTCCTATGCTTTCAGGGCAATTCCAGTCTACCCCCTGCAATCGTTTTCCTGAAATTCTGCCCCGCTTTCAAGTCCCCTTCGCAGGCTTACTTCAATATATTTTTGGAGGATAGCTGTCATTTATAACTCTGCAGGTTTGTGAATTACAGTGCCCCTGAGCTCCTTTCTTCAACTCGCTTTCTTGTGAACTGGGCACAAAACCGCAGGATTGCTTCAGGCCCTAATCTGTTTCGGGCAGGGCATGCTGAGCCTTTGGTAAATTCCTCTTCCTGGTGGGAAATGAGCGTTACATTTGCCCGTGCAGACACCTACAGCTAGTCTCTCATTGGTTCTCCCTATTCCTGTTCATCTTGCACAGAAATTGCAAGCTGTGCCAAACAGGAGGTTAAAGGCACTGACTCTCCAAGCAGGGAGACTGTTAGTAAATCATCTGGAATGGTGAACCCGAGGACCAGGATACGAAAACTGAGATGCATTTTAAATCATTTCCCCATAACACGGTGGACCATACTGTGGGTTTCACATGCATGTTTTAGCTGGAGGAAGAATCCCTTGAACCTGAAGAGTTGGGACCCATGGAATAGGTACCATACAGTATGACTTCAAAGGGTGTGCATTTGCTCACCTAAACTCACCAATGCTATCAGCCTGAAGTGTCCAGCCTTATGTCTCAACCAGCTCTGGGTGTAGATGTGGTCAATCCCGGTTGCATCACATGCCCTGAGTGAATTATTTAAGAATTGCTCTCTATTTCACTGTCTTTGTGTTTTGTTTTCGAAATTTATTTTGATAATGGGATTTATCGGATTTTCACTGCTGCCTTTCGGCCGCTGTACACACCCTTGATTCTCTTACGGAGACATATATATCCATGGGTTTTAAGATTCTTCCTAGTCAGGTATATTCCTAGGCGTTGAATATGTGGTGTTGGGTCCATTTCGTTGAGCAAGGAGTAGGTCTTGTCTATTACATATTGGGCTTATGGAAAGTTATCTGTGCTAATTTCAGTCTCTGGTTTTATGCAGCACCCCAAGGCACCTTTCCCCATAAGCAAGCACTAGTTGGTTTTCTAAATTTGAGACCCTTTTCTATTTTGTAATTCAGTTCATGTGTAGTCAAGTTTACATTCCGTGTATTCGTGATATCTTATGATGTTTCTTTTTCTGTGTGACGTAGTTCACGTAGAATCACCGTACCTGCATCCACTCACTATGCCGCTATGGGCCTGATGACACAGATTTCATTGCTGAGTGATATTGCATTGTACGTACGTGCCACAAGTTCTTTATCCATTTTTTGCTTTCTGGGATATTTACCTGATACTGTAGACGAGCTTCTTGTGAACACAGCCATCTCAAATATTGGGGTGGCTGTCTGTTTTTGATTTTAATTTCCGTAAGCTATAGGACCATAAGTGGAAGTGCCATAGGCTGTGTTGCTTTGTTTCTTTCGTGTTTCAGGAAACACCATACACTTCTCCAGGCTGGCTGCTGGCAATTTACATCCTGCCAATCAGCATAACAAGGCTCCCTGTTCTCCATATCCTGTCCTACCTTTCTGGATTTTACACTTTTTTCAGATGGCCCTCTTGCCCGGGGGGCAGTGAGACTTCATTGTAGTGCAGATTTCCTTTACAGGCTTGCTTGGTTGGCCAAAAAGGGCGTATGCGTTTTTTCCTGAATATATTCAGGAAAAAACGCATACGCCCTTTTTGGCCAAGTGCATCATTGTCGACGTTCTGCCTCTTTTCCTATGCTTTCAGGGCAATTCCAGTCTACCCCCTGCAATCGTTTTCCTGAAATTCTGCCCCGCTTTCAAGTCCCCTTCGCAGGCTTACTTCAATATATTTTTGGAGGATAGCTGTCATTTATAACTCTGCAGGTTTGTGAATTACAGTGCCCCTGAGCTCCTTTCTTCAACTCGCTTTCTTGTGAACTGGGCACAAAACCGCAGGATTGCTTCAGGCCCTAATCTGTTTCGGGCAGGGCATGCTGAGCCTTTGGTAAATTCCTCTTCCTGGTGGGAAATGAGCGTTACATTTGCCCGTGCAGACACCTACAGCTAGTCTCTCATTGGTTCTCCCTATTCCTGTTCATCTTGCACAGAAATTGCAAGCTGTGCCAAACAGGAGGTTAAAGGCACTGACTCTCCAAGCAGGGAGACTGTTAGTAAATCATCTGGAATGGTGAACCCGAGGACCAGGATACGAAAACTGAGATGCATTTTAAATCATTTCCCCATAACACGGTGGACCATACTGTGGGTTTCACATGCATGTTTTAGCTGGAGGAAGAATCCCTTGAACCTGAAGAGTTGGGACCCATGGAATAGGTACCATACAGTATGACTTCAAAGGGTGTGCATTTGCTCACCTAAACTCACCAATGCTATCAGCCTGAAGTGTCCAGCCTTATGTCTCAACCAGCTCTGGGTGTAGATGTGGTCAATCCCGGTTGCATCACATGCCCTGAGTGAATTATTTAAGAATTGCTCTCTATTTCACTGTCTTTGTGTTTTGTTTTCGAAATTTATTTTGATAATGGGATTTATCGGATTTTCACTGCTGCCTTTCGGCCGCTGTACACACCCTTGATTCTCTTACAGAGACATATATATCCATGGGTTTTAAGATTCTTCCTAGTCAGGTATATTCCTAGGCGTTGAATATGTGGTGTTGGGTCCATTTCGTTGAGCAAGGAGTAGGTCTTGTCTATTACATATTGGGCTTATGGAAAGTTATCTGTGCTAATTTCAGTCTCTGGTTTTATGCAGCACCCCAAGGCACCTTTCCCCATAAGCAAGCACTAGTTGGTTTTCTAAATTTGAGACCCTTTTCTATTTTGTAATTCAGTTCATGTGTAGTCAAGTTTACATTCCGTGTATTCGTGATATCTTATGATGTTTCTTTTTCTGTGTGACGTAGTTCACGTAGAATCACCGTACCTGCATCCACTCACTATGCCGCTACGGGCCTGATGACACAGATTTCATTGCTGAGTGATATTGCATTGTACGTACGTGCCACAAGTTCTTTATCCATTTTTTGCTTTCTGGGATATTTACCTGATACTGTAGACGAGCTTCTTGTGAACACAGCCGTCTCAAATATTGGGGTGGCTGTCTGTTTTTGATTTTAATTTCCGTAAGCTATAGGACCATAAGTGGAAGTGCCATAGGCTGTGTTGCTTTGTTTCTTTCGTGTTTCAGGAAACACCATACACTTCTCCAGGCTGGCTGCTGGCAATTTACATCCTGCCAATCAGCATAACAAGGCTCCCTGTTCTCCATATCCTGTCCTACCTTTCTGGATTTTACACTTTTTTCAGATGGCCCTTTTGCCAGGGGGGCAGTGAGACTTCTTTGTAGTGCAGATTTCATTTACAGGCTTGCTTGGTTGGCCAAAAAGGGCGTATGCGTTTTTTCCTGAATATATTCAGGAAAAAACACATACGCCCTTTTTGGCCAAGTGCATCATTGTCGACGTTCTGCCTCTTTTCCTATGCTTTCAGGGCAATTCCAGTTTACCCCCTGCAATCGTTTTCCTGAAATTCTGCCCCGCTTTCAACTCCCCTTCGCAGGCTTACTTCAATATATTTTTGGAGGATAGCTGTCATTTATAACTCTGCAGGTTTGTGAATTACAGTGCCCCTGAGCTCCTTTCTTCAACTCGCTTTCTTGTGAGCTGGGCACAAAACCGCAGGATTGCTTCAGGCCCTAATTTGTTTCCGGCAGGGCACGCTGAGCCTTTGGTTAATTCCTCTTCCTGGTGGGCAATGAGCGTTACATTTGCCCGTGCAGACACCTACAGCTAGTCTCTCATTGGTTCTCCCTATTCCTGTTCATTTTGCACAGAAATTGCAAGCTGTGCCAAAGAGGAGGTTAAAGGCACTGACTCTCCAAGCGGGGAGAGTGTTAGTAAAGCATCTGGAATGGTGAACCCGAGGACCAGGATACGAAAACTGAGATGCATTTTAAATCATTTCCCAATCACATGGTGGACGATACTCTTGGTTTCCCATGCATGTTTTAGCTGGAGGAAGAATCCCTTGAACCTGGAGAGTTGGGACCCATGGAATGGGTACCATGCAGTATGACTTCAAAGGGTCTGCATTTGCTCACCGAAACTCACCAATGCTATCAGCCTGAAGTGTCCAGCCTTATGTCTCAACCAGCTCTGGGTGTAGATGTGTTAAATCCCGGTTGCATCACATGCCCTGAGTGAATTATTTAAGAATTGCTCTCTATTTCACTGTCTTTATGATTTTTTTTTGAAATTTATTTTGATAATGGGATTTTTCGGATTTTCACTGCTGCGTTTATGCCGCTGTACACACGCTTGATTCTCTTACGGAGACATATATATCCATGGGTTTTAAGATTCTTCCTAGTCAGGTATATTCCTAGGCTTTGAATATGTGGTGTTGGGTCCATTTCGTTGAGCAAGGAGTAGGTCTTGTCTATTACATATTTGGCTTATGGAAAGTTATCTGTGCTAATTTCAGTCTCTGGTTTTATGAAGCACCCCAACGCACCTTTCCCCATAAGCAAGCACTAGTTGGTTTTCTAAATTTGAGACCCTGTTCTGTTTTGTAATTCAGTTCATGTGTAGTCAAGTTTACATTCCGTGTATTAGTGATATCTTATGATGTTTCTTTTTCTGTGTGACGTAGTTCACGTAGAATCACCGTACCTGCATCCACTCACTATGCCGCTACGGGCCTGATGACACAGATTTCATTGCTGAGTGATATTGCATTGTACGTACGTGCCACAACTTCTTTATCCATATTTTGCTTTCTGGGATATTTACCTGTTACTGTAGACGAGCTTCTTGTGAACACAGCCGTCCCAAATATTGGGGTGGCTGTCTGTTTTTGATTTTAATTTCCGTAAGCTATAGGACCATAAGTGGAAGTGCCATAGACTGTGTTGCTTTGTTTCTTATGTGTTTCAGGAAACACCATACACTTCTCCAGGCTGGCTGCTGGCAATTTACATCCTGCCAATCAGCATAACAAGGCTCCCTGTTCTCCATATCCTGTCCTACCTTTCTGGATTTTACACTTTTTTCAGATGGCCCTCTTGCCCAGGGGGCAGTGAGACTTCATTGTAGTGCAGATTTCCTTTACAGGCCTGCTTGGTTGGCCAAAAAGGGCGTATGCGTTTTTTCCTGAATATATTCAGGAAAAAACGCATACGCCCTTTTTGGCCAAGTGCATCATTGTCGACGTTCTGCCTCTTTTCCTATGCTTTCAGGGCAATTCCAGTCTACCCCCTGCAATCGTTTTCCTGAAATTCTGCCCCGCTTTCAAGTCCCCTTCGCAGGCTTACTTCAATATATTTTTGGAGGATAGCTGTCATTTATAACTCTGCAGGTTTGTGAATTACAGTGCCCCTGAGCTCCTTTCTTCAACTCGCTTTCTTGTGAACTGGGCACAAAACCGCAGGATTGCTTCAGGCCCTAATCTGTTTCGGGCAGGGCATGCTGAGCCTTTGGTAAATTCCTCTTCCTGGTGGGAAATGAGCGTTACATTTGCCCGTGCAGACACCTACAGCTAGTCTCTCATTGGTTCTCCCTATTCCTGTTCATCTTGCACAGAAATTGCAAGCTGTGCCAAACAGGAGGTTAAAGGCACTGACTCTCCAAGCAGGGAGACTGTTAGTAAATCATCTGGAATGGTGAACCCGAGGACCAGGATACGAAAACTGAGATGCATTTTAAATCATTTCCCCATAACACGGTGGACCATACTGTGGGTTTCACATGCATGTTTTAGCTGGAGGAAGAATCCCTTGAACCTGAAGAGTTGGGACCCATGGAATAGGTACCATACAGTATGACTTCAAAGGGTGTGCATTTGCTCACCTAAACTCACCAATGCTATCAGCCTGAAGTGTCCAGCCTTATGTCTCAACCAGCTCTGGGTGTAGATGTGGTCAATCCCGGTTGCATCACATGCCCTGAGTGAATTATTTAAGAATTGCTCTCTATTTCACTGTCTTTGTGTTTTGTTTTCGAAATTTATTTTGATAATGGGATTTATCGGATTTTCACTGCTGCCTTTCGGCCGCTGTACACACCCTTGATTCTCTTACGGAGACATATATATCCATGGGTTTTAAGATTCTTCCTAGTCAGGTATATTCCTAGGCGTTGAATATGTGGTGTTGGGTCCATTTCGTTGAGCAAGGAGTAGGTCTTGTCTATTACATATTGGGCTTATGGAAAGTTATCTGTGCTAATTTCAGTCTCTGGTTTTATGCAGCACCCCAAGGCACCTTTCCCCATAAGCAAGCACTAGTTGGTTTTCTAAATTTGAGACCCTTTTCTATTTTGTAATTCAGTTCATGTGTAGTCAAGTTTACATTCCGTGTATTCGTGATATCTTATGATGTTTCTTTTTCTGTGTGACGTAGTTCACGTAGAATCACCGTACCTGCATCCACTCACTATGCCGCTATGGGCCTGATGACACAGATTTCATTGCTGAGTGATATTGCATTGTACGTACGTGCCACAAGTTCTTTATCCATTTTTTGCTTTCTGGGATATTTACCTGATACTGTAGACGAGCTTCTTGTGAACACAGCCATCTCAAATATTGGGGTGGCTGTCTGTTTTTGATTTTAATTTCCGTAAGCTATAGGACCATAAGTGGAAGTGCCATAGGCTGTGTTGCTTTGTTTCTTTCGTGTTTCAGGAAACACCATACACTTCTCCAGGCTGGCTGCTGGCAATTTACATCCTGCCAATCAGCATAACAAGGCTCCCTGTTCTCCATATCCTGTCCTACCTTTCTGGATTTTACACTTTTTTCAGATGGCCCTCTTGCCCGGGGGGCAGTGAGACTTCATTGTAGTGCAGATTTCATTTACAGGCTTGCTTGGTTGGCCAAAAAGGGCGTATGCGTTTTTTCCTGAATATATTCAGGAAAAAACGCATACGCCCTTTTTGGCCAAGTGCATCATTGTCGACGTTCTGCCTCTTTTCCTATGCTTTCAGGGCAATTCCAGTCTACCCCCTGCAATCGTTTTCCTGAAATTCTGCCCCGCTTTCAAGTCCCCTTCGCAGGCTTACTTCAATATATTTTTGGAGGATAGCTGTCATTTATAACTCTGCAGGTTTGTGAATTACAGTGTCCCTGAGCTCCTTTCTTCAACTCGCTTTCTTGTGAACTGGGCACAAAACCGCAGGATTGCTTCAGGCCCTAATCTGTTTCGGGCAGGGCATGCTGAGCCTTTGGTAAATTCCTCTTCCTGGTGGGAAATGAGCGTTACATTTGCCCGTGCAGACACCTACAGCTAGTCTCTCATTGGTTCTCCCTATTCCTGTTCATCTTGCACAGAAATTGCAAGCTGTGCCAAACAGGAGGTTAAAGGCACTGACTCTCCAAGCAGGGAGACTGTTAGTAAATCATCTGGAATGGTGAACCCGAGGACCAGGATACGAAAACTGAGATGCATTTTAAATCATTTCCCCATAACACGGTGGACCATACTGTGGGTTTCACATGCATGTTTTAGCTGGAGGAAGAATCCCTTGAACCTGAAGAGTTGGGACCCATGGAATAGGTACCATACAGTATGACTTCAAAGGGTGTGCATTTGCTCACCGAAACTCACCAATGCTATCAGCCTGAAGTGTCCAGCCTTATGTCTCAACCAGCTCTGGGTGTAGATGTGGTCAATCCCGGTTGCATCACATGCCCTGAGTGAATTATTTAAGAATTGCTCTCTATTTCACTGTCTTTGTGTTTTGTTTTCGAAATTTATTTTGATAATGGGATTTATCGGATTTTCACTGCTGCCTTTCGGCCGCTGTACACACCCTTGATTCTCTTACGGAGACATATATATCCATGGGTTTTAAGATTCTTCCTAGTCAGGTATATTCCTAGGCGTTGAATATGTGGTGTTGGGTCCATTTCGTTGAGCAAGGAATAGGTCTTGTCTATTACATATTGGGCTTATGGAAAGTTATCTGTGCTAATTTCAGTCTCTGGTTTTATGCAGCACCCCAAGGCACCTTTCCCCATAAGCAAGCACTAGTTGGTTTTCTAAATTTGAGACCCTTTTCTATTTTGTAATTCAGTTCATGTGTAGTCAAGTTTACATTCCGTGTATTCGTGATATCTTATGATGTTTCTTTTTCTGTGTGACGTAGTTCACGTAGAATCACCGTACCTGCATCCACTCACTATGCCGCTATGGGCCTGATGACACAGATTTCATTGCTGAGTGATATTGCATTGTACGTACGTGCCACAAGTTCTTTATCCATTTTTTGCTTTCTGGGATATTTACCTGATACTGTAGACGAGCTTCTTGTGAACACAGCCGTCTCAAATATTGGGGTGGCTGTCTGTTTTTGATTTTAATTTCCGTAAGCTATAGGACCATAAGTGGAAGTGCCATAGGCTGTGTTGCTTTGTTTCTTTCGTGTTTCAGGAAACACCATACACTTCTCCAGGGTGGCTGCTGGCAATTTACATCCTGCCAATCAGCATAACAAGGCTCCCTGTTCTCCATATCCTGTCCTACCTTTCTGGATTTTACACTTTTTTCAGATGGCCCTTTTGCCAGGGGGGCAGTGAGACTTCATTGTAGTGCAGATTTCATTTACAGGCTTGCTTGGTTGGCCAAAAAGGGCGTATGCGTTTTTTCCTGAATATATTCAGGAAAAAACGCATACGCCCTTTTTGGCCAAGTGCATCATTGTCGACGTTCTGCCTCTTTTCCTATGCTTTCAGGGCAATTCCAGTCTACCCCCTGCAATCGTTTTCCTGAAATTCTGCCCCGCTTTCAAGTCCCCTTCGCAGGCTTACTTCAATATATTTTTGGAGGAAAGCTGTCATTTATAACTCTGCAGGTTTGTGAATTACAGTGCCCCTGAGCTCCTTTCTTCAACTCGCTTTCTTGTGAGCTGGGCACAAAACCGCAGGATTGCTTCAGGCCCTAATCTGTTTCCAGCAGGGCACACTGAGCCTTTGTTTAATTCCTCTTCCTGGTGGGCAATGAGCGTTACATTTGCCCGTGCAGACACCTACAGCTAGTCTCTCATTGGTTCTCCCTATTCCTGTTCATTTTGCACAGAAATTGCAAGCTGTGCCAAAGAGGAGGTTAAAGGCACTGACTCTCCAAGCGGGGAGAGTGTTAGTAAAGCATCTGGAATGGTGAACCCGAGGACCAGGATACGAAAACTGAGATGCATTTTAAATCATTTCCCAATCACATGGTGGACGATACTCTTGGTTTCCCATGCATGTTTTAGCTGGAGGAAGAATCCCTTGAACCTGGAGAGTTGGGACCCATGGAATGGGTACCATGCAGTATGACTTCAAAGGGTCTGCATTTGCTCACCGAAACTCACCAATGCTATCAGCCTGAAGTGTCCAGCCTTATGTCTCAACCAGCTCTGGGTGTAGATGTGTTAAATCCCGGTTGCATCACATGCCCTGAGTGAATTATTTAAGAATTGCTCTCTATTTCACGGTCTTTATGATTTTTTTTTGAAATTTATTTTGATAATGGGATTTATCGGATTTTCACTGCTGCGTTTATGCCGCTGTACACACGCTTGATTCTCTTACGGAGACATATATATCCATGGGTTTTAAGATTCTTCCTAGTCAGGTATATTCCTAGGCGTTGAATATGTGGTGTTGGGTCCATTTCGTTGAGCAAGGAGTAGGTCTTGTCTATTACATATTTGGCTTATGGAAAGTTATCTGTGCTAATTTCAGTCTCTGGTTTTATGAAGCACCCCAACGCACCTTTCCCCATAAGCAAGCACTAGTTGGTTTTCTAAATTTGAGACCCTGTTCTGTTTTGTAATTCAGTTCATGTGTAGTCAAGTTTACATTCCGTGTATTAGTGATATCTTATGATGTTTCTTTTTCTGTGTGACGTAGTTCACGTAGAATCACCGTACCTGCATCCACTCACTATGCCGCTACGGGCCTGATGACACAGATTTCATTGCTGAGTGATATTGCATTGTACGTACGTGCCACAACTTCTTTATCCATATTTTGCTTTCTGGGATATTTACCTGATACTGTAGACGAGCTTCTTGTGAACACAGCCGTCCCAAATATTGGGGTGGCTGTCTGTTTTTGATTTTAATTTCCGTAAGCTATAGGACCATAAGTGGAAGTGCCATAGACTGTGTTGCTTTGTTTCTTATGTGTTTCAGGAAACACCATACACTTCTCCAGGCTGGCTGCTGGCAATTTACATCCTGCCAATCAGCATAACAAGGCTCCCTGTTCTCCATATCCTGTCCTACCTTTCTGGATTTTACACTTTTTTCAGATGGCCCTCTTGCCCGGGGGGCAGTGAGACTTCATTGTAGTGCAGATTTCCTTTACAGGCTTGCTTGGTTGGCCAAAAAGGGCGTATGCGTTTTTTCCTGAATATATTCAGGAAAAAACGCATACGCCCTTTTTGGCCAAGTGCATCATTGTCGACGTTCTGCCTCTTTTCCTATGCTTTCAGGGCAATTCCAGTCTACCCCCTGCAATCGTTTTCCTGAAATTCTGCCCCGCTTTCAAGTCCCCTTCGCAGGCTTACTTCAATATATTTTTGGAGGATAGCTGTCATTTATAACTCTGCAGGTTTGTGAATTACAGTGCCCCTGAGCTCCTTTCTTCAACTCGCTTTCTTGTGAACTGGGCACAAAACCGCAGGATTGCTTCAGGCCCTAATCTGTTTCGGGCAGGGCATGCTGAGCCTTTGGTAAATTCCTCTTCCTGGTGGGAAATGAGCGTTACATTTGCCCGTGCAGACACCTACAGCTAGTCTCTCATTGGTTCTCCCTATTCCTGTTCATCTTGCACAGAAATTGCAAGCTGTGCCAAACAGGAGGTTAAAGGCACTGACTCTCCAAGCAGGGAGACTGTTAGTAAATCATCTGGAATGGTGAACCCGAGGACCAGGATACGAAAACTGAGATGCATTTTAAATCATTTCCCCATAACACGGTGGACCATACTGTGGGTTTCACATGCATGTTTTAGCTGGAGGAAGAATCCCTTGAACCTGAAGAGTTGGGACCCATGGAATAGGTACCATACAGTATGACTTCAAAGGGTGTGCATTTGCTCACCGAAACTCACCAATGCTATCAGCCTGAAGTGTCCAGCCTTATGTCTCAACCAGCTCTGGGTGTAGATGTGGTCAATCCCGGTTGCATCACATGCCCTGAGTGAATTATTTAAGAATTGCTCTCTATTTCACTGTCTTTGTGTTTTGTTTTCGAAATTTATTTTGATAATGGGATTTATCGGATTTTCACTGCTGCCTTTCGGCCGCTGTACACACGTTTGATTCTCTTACAGAGACATATATATCCATGGGTTTTAAGATTCTTCCTAGTCAGGTATATTCCTAGGCGTTGAATATGTGGTGTTGGGTCCATTTCGTTGAGCAAGGAGTAGGTCTTGTCTATTACATATTGGGCTTATGGAAAGTTATCTGTGCTAATTTCAGTCTCTGGTTTTATGCAGCACCCCAAGGCACCTTTCCCCATAAGCAAGCACTAGTTGGTTTTCTAAATTTGAGACCCTTTTCTATTTTGTAATTCAGTTCATGTGTAGTCAAGTTTACATTCCGTGTATTCGTGATATCTTATGATGTTTCTTTTTCTGTGTGACGTAGTTCACGTAGAATCACCGTACCTGCATCCACTCACTATGCCGCTACGGGCCTGATGACACAGATTTCATTGCTGAGTGATATTGCATTGTACGTACGTGCCACAAGTTCTTTATCCATTTTTTGCTTTCTGGGATATTTACCTGATACTGTAGACGAGCTTCTTGTGAACACAGCCGTCTCAAATATTGGGGTGGCTGTCTGTTTTTGATTTTAATTTCCGTAAGCTATAGGACCATAAGTGGAAGTGCCATAGGCTGTGTTGCTTTGTTTCTTTCGTGTTTCAGGAAACACCATACACTTCTCCAGGCTGGCTGCTGGCAATTTACATCCTGCCAATCAGCATAACAAGGCTCCCTGTTCTCCATATCCTGTCCTACCTTTCTGGATTTTACACTTTTTTCAGATGGCCCTTTTGCCAGGGGGGCAGTGAGACTTCTTTGTAGTGCAGATTTCATTTACAGGCTTGCTTGGTTGGCCAAAAAGGGCGTATGCGTTTTTTCCTGAATATATTCAGGAAAAAACACATACGCCCTTTTTGGCCAAGTGCATCATTGTCGACGTTCTGCCTCTTTTCCTATGCTTTCAGGGCAATTCCAGTTTACCCCCTGCAATCGTTTTCCTGAAATTCTGCCCCGCTTTCAACTCCCCTTCGCAGGCTTACTTCAATATATTTTTGGAGGATAGCTGTCATTTATAACTCTGCAGGTTTGTGAATTACAGTGCCCCTGAGCTCCTTTCTTCAACTCGCTTTCTTGTGAGCTGGGCACAAAACCGCAGGATTGCTTCAGGCCCTAATTTGTTTCCGGCAGGGCACGCTGAGCCTTTGGTTAATTCCTCTTCCTGGTGGGCAATGAGCGTTACATTTGCCCGTGCAGACACCTACAGCTAGTCTCTCATTGGTTCTCCCTATTCCTGTTCATTTTGCACAGAAATTGCAAGCTGTGCCAAAGAGGAGGTTAAAGGCACTGACTCTCCAAGCGGGGAGAGTGTTAGTAAAGCATCTGGAATGGTGAACCCGAGGACCAGGATACGAAAACTGAGATGCATTTTAAATCATTTCCCAATCACATGGTGGACGATACTCTTGGTTTCCCATGCATGTTTTAGCTGGAGGAAGAATCCCTTGAACCTGGAGAGTTGGGACCCATGGAATGGGTACCATGCAGTATGACTTCAAAGGGTCTGCATTTGCTCACCGAAACTCACCAATGCTATCAGCCTGAAGTGTCCAGCCTTATGTCTCAACCAGCTCTGGGTGTAGATGTGTTAAATCCCGGTTGCATCACATGCCCTGAGTGAATTATTTAAGAATTGCTCTCTATTTCACTGTCTTTATGATTTTTTTTTGAAATTTATTTTGATAATGGGATTTATCGGATTTTCACTGCTGCGTTTATGCCGCTGTACACACGCTTGATTCTCTTACGGAGACATATATATCCATGGGTTTTAAGATTCTTCCTAGTCAGGTATATTCCTAGGCTTTGAATATGTGGTGTTGGGTCCATTTCGTTGAGCAAGGAGTAGGTCTTGTCTATTACATATTTGGCTTATGGAAAGTTATCTGTGCTAATTTCAGTCTCTGGTTTTATGAAGCACCCCAACGCACCTTTCCCCATAAGCAAGCACTAGTTGGTTTTCTAAATTTGAGACCCTGTTCTGTTTTGTAATTCAGTTCATGTGTAGTCAAGTTTACATTCCGTGTATTAGTGATATCTTATGATGTTTCTTTTTCTGTGTGACGTAGTTCACGTAGAATCACCGTACCTGCATCCACTCACTATGCCGCTACGGGCCTGATGACACAGATTTCATTGCTGAGTGATATTGCATTGTACGTACGTGCCACAACTTCTTTATCCATATTTTGCTTTCTGGGATATTTACCTGTTACTGTAGACGAGCTTCTTGTGAACACAGCCGTCCCAAATATTGGGGTAGCTGTCTGTTTTTGATTTTAATTTCCGTAAGCTATAGGACCATAAGTGGAAGTGCCATAGACTGTGTTGCTTTGTTTCTTATGTGTTTCAGGAAACACCATACACTTCTCCAGGCTGGCTGCTGGCAATTTACATCCTGCCAATCAGCATAACAAGGCTCCCTGTTCTCCATATCCTGTCCTACCTTACTGGATTTTACACTTTTTTCAGATGGCCCTCTTGCCCGGGGGGCAGTGAGACTTCATTGTAGTGCAGATTTCATTTACAGGCTTGCTTGGTTGGCCAAAAAGGGCGTATGCGTTTTTTCCTGAATATATTCAGGAAAAAACGCATACGCCCTTTTTGGCCAAGTGCGTCATTGTCGACGTTCTGCCTCTTTTCCTATGCTTTCAGGGCAATTCCAGTCTACCCCCTGCAATCGTTTTCCTGAAATTCTGCCCCGCTTTCAAGTCCCCTTCGCAGGCTTACTTCAATATATTTTTGGAGGATAGCTGTCATTTATAACTCTGCAGGTTTGTGAATTACAGTGCCCCTGAGCTCCTTTCTTCAACTCGCTTTCTTGTGAACTGGGCACAAAACCGCAGGATTGCTTCAGGCCCTAATCTGTTTCGGGCAGGGCATGCTGAGCCTTTGGTAAATTCCTCTTCCTGGTGGGAAATGAGCGTTACATTTGCCCGTGCAGACACCTACAGCTAGTCTCTCATTGGTTCTCCCTATTCCTGTTCATCTTGCACAGAAATTGCAAGCTGTGCCAAACAGGAGGTTAAAGGCACTGACTCTCCAAGCAGGGAGACTGTTAGTAAATCATCTGGAATGGTGAACCCGAGGACCAGGATACGAAAACTGAGATGCATTTTAAATCATTTCCCCATAACACGGTGGACCATACTGTGGGTTTCACATGCATGTTTTAGCTGGAGGAAGAATCCCTTGAACCTGAAGAGTTGGGACCCATGGAATAGGTACCATACAGTATGACTTCAAAGGGTGTGCATTTGCTCACCTAAACTCACCAATGCTATCAGCCTGAAGTGTCCAGCCTTATGTCTCAACCAGCTCTGGGTGTAGATGTGGTCAATCCCGGTTGCATCACATGCCCTGAGTGAATTATTTAAGAATTGCTCTCCATTTCACTGTCTTTGTGTTTTGTTTTCGAAATTTATTTTGATAATGGGATTTATCGGATTTTCACTGCTGCCTTTCGGCCGCTGTACACACCCTTGATTCTCTTACGGAGACATATATATCCATGGGTTTTAAGATTCTTCCTAGTCAGGTATATTCCTAGGCGTTGAATATGTGGTGTTGGGTCCATTTCGTTGAGCAAGGAGTAGGTCTTGTCTATTACATATTGGGCTTATGGAAAGTTATCTGTGCTAATTTCAGTCTCTGGTTTTATGCAGCACCCCAAGGCACCTTTCCCCATAAGCAAGCACTAGTTGGTTTTCTAAATTTGAGACCCTTTTCTATTTTGTAATTCAGTTCATGTGTAGTCAAGTTTACATTCCGTGTATTCGTGATATCTTATGATGTTTCTTTTTCTGTGTGACGTAGTTCACGTAGAATCACCGTACCTGCATCCACTCACTATGCCGCTATGGGCCTGATGACACAGATTTCATTGCTGAGTGATATTGCATTGTACGTACGTGCCACAAGTTCTTTATCCATTTTTTGCTTTCTGGGATATTTACCTGATACTGTAGACGAGCTTCTTGTGAACACAGCCGTCTCAAATATTGGGGTGGCTGTCTGTTTTTGATTTTAATTTCCGTAAGCTATAGGACCATAAGTGGAAGTGCCATAGGCTGTGTTGCTTTGTTTCTTTCGTGTTTCAGGAAACACCATACACTTCTCCAGGGTGGCTGCTGGCAATTTACATCCTGCCAATCAGCATAACAAGGCTCCCTGTTCTCCATATCCTGTCCTACCTTTCTGGATTTTACACTTTTTTCAGATGGCCCTTTTGCCAGGGGGGCAGTGAGACTTCATTGTAGTGCAGATTTCATTTACAGGCTTGCTTGGTTGGCCAAAAAGGGCGTATGCGTTTTTTCCTGAATATATTCAGGAAAAAACGCATACGCCCTTTTTGGCCAAGTGCATCATTGTCGACGTTCTGCCTCTTTTCCTATGCTTTCAGGGCAATTCCAGTCTACCCCCTGCAATCGTTTTCCTGAAATTCTGCCCCGCTTTCAAGTCCCCTTCGCAGGCTTACTTCAATATATTTTTGGAGGAAAGCTGTCATTTATAACTCTGCAGGTTTGTGAATTACAGTGCCCCTGAGCTCCTTTCTTCAACTCGCTTTCTTGTGAGCTGGGCACAAAACCGCAGGATTGCTTCAGGCCCTAATCTGTTTCCAGCAGGGCACACTGAGCCTTTGTTTAATTCCTCTTCCTGGTGGGCAATGAGCGTTACATTTGCCCGTGCAGACACCTACAGCTAGTCTCTCATTGGTTCTCCCTATTCCTGTTCATTTTGCACAGAAATTGCAAGCTGTGCCAAAGAGGAGGTTAAAGGCACTGACTCTCCAAGCGGGGAGAGTGTTAGTAAAGCATCTGGAATGGTGAACCCGAGGACCAGGATACGAAAACTGAGATGCATTTTAAATCATTTCCCAATCACATGGTGGACGATACTCTTGGTTTCCCATGCATGTTTTAGCTGGAGGAAGAATCCCTTGAACCTGGAGAGTTGGGACCCATGGAATGGGTACCATGCAGTATGACTTCAAAGGGTCTGCATTTGCTCACCGAAACTCACCAATGCTATCAGCCTGAAGTGTCCAGCCTTATGTCTCAACCAGCTCTGGGTGTAGATGTGTTAAATCCCGGTTGCATCACATGCCCTGAGTGAATTATTTAAGAATTGCTCTCTATTTCACGGTCTTTATGATTTTTTTTTGAAATTTATTTTGATAATGGGATTTATCGGATTTTCACTGCTGCGTTTATGCCGCTGTACACACGCTTGATTCTCTTACGGAGACATATATATCCATGGGTTTTAAGATTCTTCCTAGTCAGGTATATTCCTAGGCGTTGAATATGTGGTGTTGGGTCCATTTCGTTGAGCAAGGAGTAGGTCTTGTCTATTACATATTTGGCTTATGGAAAGTTATCTGTGCTAATTTCAGTCTCTGGTTTTATGAAGCACCCCAACGCACCTTTCCCCATAAGCAAGCACTAGTTGGTTTTCTAAATTTGAGACCCTGTTCTGTTTTGTAATTCAGTTCATGTGTAGTCAAGTTTACATTCCGTGTATTAGTGATATCTTATGATGTTTCTTTTTCTGTGTGACGTAGTTCACATAGAATCACCGTACCTGCATCCACTCACTATGCCGCTACGGGCCTGATGACACAGATTTCATTGCTGAGTGATATTGCATTGTACGTACGTGCCACAACTTCTTTATCCATATTTTGCTTTCTGGGATATTTACCTGTTACTGTAGACGAGCTTCTTGTGAACACAGCCGTCCCAAATATTGGGGTGGCTGTCTGTTTTTGATTTTAATTTCCGTAAGCTATAGGACCATAAGTGGAAGTGCCATAGACTGTGTTGCTTTGTTTCTTATGTGTTTCAGGAAACACCATACACTTCTCCAGGCTGGCTGCTGGCAATTTACATCCTGCCAATCAGCATAACAAGGCTCCCTGTTCTCCATATCCTGTCCTACCTTTCTGGATTTTACACTTTTTTCAGATGGCCCTCTTGCCCGGGGGGCAGTGAGACTTCATTGTAGTGCAGATTTCATTTACAGGCTTGCTTGGTTGGCCAAAAAGGGCGTATGCGTTTTTTCCTGAATATATTCAGGAAAAAACGCATACGCCCTTTTTGGCCAAGTGCATCATTGTCGACGTTCTGCCTCTTTTCCTATGCTTTCAGGGCAATTCCAGTCTACCCCCTGCAATCGTTTTCCTGAAATTCTGCCCCGCTTTCAAGTCCCCTTCGCACGCTTACTTCAATATATTTTTGGAGGATAGCTGTCATTTATAACTCTGCAGGTTTGTGAATTACAGTGCCCCTGAGCTCCTTTCTTCAACTCGCTTTCTTGTGAACTGGGCACAAAACCGCAGGATTGCTTCAGGCCCTAATCTGTTTCGGGCAGGGCATGCTGAGCCTTTGGTAAATTCCTCTTCCTGGTGGGAAATGAGCGTTACATTTGCCCGTGCAGACACCTACAGCTAGTCTCTCATTGGTTCTCCCTATTCCTGTTCATCTTGCACAGAAATTGCAAGCTGTGCCAAACAGGAGGTTAAAGGCACTGACTCTCCAAGCAGGGAGACTGTTAGTAAATCATCTGGAATGGTGAACCCGAGGACCAGGATACGAAAACTGAGATGCATTTTAAATCATTTCCCCATAACACGGTGGACCATACTGTGGGTTTCACATGCATGTTTTAGCTGGAGGAAGAATCCCTTGAACCTGAAGAGTTGGGACCCATGGAATAGGTACCATACAGTATGACTTCAAAGGGTGTGCATTTGCTCACCTAAACTCACCAATGCTATCAGCCTGAAGTGTCCAGCCTTATGTCTCAACCAGCTCTGGGTGTAGATGTGGTCAATCCCGGTTGCATCACATGCCCTGAGTGAATTATTTAAGAATTGCTCTCTATTTCACTGTCTTTGTGTTTTGTTTTCGAAATTTATTTTGATAATGGGATTTATCGGATTTTCACTGCTGCCTTTCGGCCGCTGTACACACCCTTGATTCTCTTATGGAGACATATATATCCATGGGTTTTAAGATTCTTCCTAGTCAGGTATATTCCTAGGCGTTGAATATGTGGTGTTGGGTCCATTTCGTTGAGCAAGGAGTAGGTCTTGTCTATTACATATTGGGCTTATGGAAAGTTATCTGTGCTAATTTCAGTCTCTGGTTTTATGCAGCACCCCAAGGCACCTTTCCCCATAAGCAAGCACTAGTTGGTTTTCTAAATTTGAGACCCTTTTCTATTTTGTAATTCAGTTCATGTGTAGTCAAGTTTACATTCCGTGTATTCGTGATATCTTATGATGTTTCTTTTTCTGTGTGACGTAGTTCACGTAGAATCACCGTACCTGCATCCACTCACTATGCCGCTATGGGCCTGATGACACAGATTTCATTGCTGAGTGATATTGCATTGTACGTACGTGCCACAAGTTCTTTATCCATTTTTTGCTTTCTGGGATATTTACCTGATACTGTAGACGAGCTTCTTGTGAACACAGCCGTCTCAAATATTGGGGTGGCTGTCTGTTTTTGATTTTAATTTCCGTAAGCTATAGGACCATAAGTGGAAGTGCCATAGGCTGTGTTGCTTTGTTTCTTTCGTGTTTCAGGAAACACCATACACTTCTCCAGGGTGGCTGCTGGCAATTTACATCCTGCCAATCAGCATAACAAGGCTCCCTGTTCTCCATATCCTGTCCTACCTTTCTGGATTTTACACTTTTTTCAGATGGCCCTTTTGCCAGGGGGGCAGTGAGACTTCATTGTAGTGCAGATTTCATTTACAGGCTTGCTTGGTTGGCCAAAAAGGGCGTATGCGTTTTTTCCTGAATATATTCAGGAAAAAACGCATACGCCCTTTTTGGCCAAGTGCATCATTGTCGACGTTCTGCCTCTTTTCCTATGCTTTCAGGGCAATTCCAGTCTACCCCCTGCAATCGTTTTCCTGAAATTCTGCCCCGCTTTCAAGTCCCCTTCGCAGGCTTACTTCAATATATTTTTGGAGGAAAGCTGTCATTTATAACTCTGCAGGTTTGTGAATTACAGTGCCCCTGAGCTCCTTTCTTCAACTCGCTTTCTTGTGAGCTGGGCACAAAACCGCAGGATTGCTTCAGGCCCTAATCTGTTTCCAGCAGGGCACACTGAGCCTTTGTTTAATTCCTCTTCCTGGTGGGCAATGAGCGTTACATTTGCCCGTGCAGACACCTACAGCTAGTCTCTCATTGGTTCTCCCTATTCCTGTTCATTTTGCACAGAAATTGCAAGCTGTGCCAAAGAGGAGGTTAAAGGCACTGACTCTCCAAGCGGGGAGAGTGTTAGTAAAGCATCTGGAATGGTGAACCCGAGGACCAGGATACGAAAACTGAGATGCATTTTAAATCATTTCCCAATCACATGGTGGACGATACTCTTGGTTTCCCATGCATGTTTTAGCTGGAGGAAGAATCCCTTGAACCTGGAGAGTTGGGACCCATGGAATGGGTACCATGCAGTATGACTTCAAAGGGTCTGCATTTGCTCACCGAAACTCACCAATGCTATCAGCCTGAAGTGTCCAGCCTTATGTCTCAACCAGCTCTGGGTGTAGATGTGTTAAATCCCGGTTGCATCACATGCCCTGAGTGAATTATTTAAGAATTGCTCTCTATTTCACTGTCTTTATGATTTTTTTTTGAAATTTATTTTGATAATGGGATTTATCGGATTTTCACTGCTGCGTTTATGCCGCTGTACACACGCTTGATTCTCTTACGGAGACATATATATCCATGGGTTTTAAGATTCTTCCTAGTCAGGTATATTCCTAGGCGTTGAATATGTGGTGTTGGGTCCATTTCGTTGAGCAAGGAGTAGGTCTTGTCTATTACATATTTGGCTTATGGAAAGTTATCTGTGCTAATTTCAGTCTCTGGTTTTATGAAGCACCCCAACGCACCTTTCCCCATAAGCAAGCACTAGTTGGTTTTCTAAATTTGAGACCCTGTTCTGTTTTGTAATTCAGTTCATGTGTAGTCAAGTTTACATTCCGTGTATTAGTGATATCTTATGATGTTTCTATTTCTGTGTGACGTAGTTCACGTAGAATCACCGTACCTGCATCCACTCACTATGCCGCTACGGGCCTGATGACACAGATTTCATTGCTGAGTGATATTGCATTGTACGTACGTGCCACAACTTCTTTATCCATATTTTGCTTTCTGGGATATTTACCTGTTACTGTAGACGAGCTTCTTGTGAACACAGCCGTCCCAAATATTGGGGTGGCTGTCTGTTTTTGATTTTAATTTCCGTAAGCTATAGGACCATAAGTGGAAGTGCCATAGACTGTGTTGCTTTGTTTCTTATGTGTTTCAGGAAACACCATACACTTCTCCAGGCTGGCTGCTGGCAATTTACATCCTGCCAATCAGCATAACAAGGCTCCCTGTTCTCCATATCCTGTCCTACCTTTCTGGATTTTACACTTTTTTCAGATGGCCCTCTTGCCCGGGGGGCAGTGAGACTTCATTGTAGTGCAGATTTCATTTACAGGCTTGCTTGGTTGGCCAAAAAGGGCGTATGCGTTTTTTCCTGAATATATTCAGGAAAAAACGCATACGCCCTTTTTGGCCAAGTGCATCATTGTCGACGTTCTGCCTCTTTTCCTATGCTTTCAGGGCAATTCCAGTCTACCCCCTGCAATCGTTTTCCTGAAATTCTGCCCCGCTTTCAAGTCCCCTTCGCAGGCTTACTTCAATATATTTTTGGAGG